>NC_086445.1:262474465-262604704 GCF_028390025.1 Pseudophryne corroboree
AATCTCTATTGCCCAGGGATCCACCTGTGAGTGAACCCAGACGTGGCTGAAAAGTCGAAGACGTGCCCCCACTTGAGCTGACTCCCCCAGGGAAGCCCCCAGCGTCATGCGGCGGATTTTGCAGATGTAGGGGAGGACTTCTGCTCCTGGGAACTTGCTGTGTGCAGCTTTTTTCCCTTGCCTCTACCTCTGACAAGAAATGACGATTTCCGTACCTCCTTGCTTTTATTTGAACGAAAGGACTGCATTTGATAATGAGGTGCCTTCTTAGTATGTTGCGGGGGAACATAAGGTAAGAAATAAGATTTACCGGCCGTAGCAGTAGAGACAAGGTCCGAGAGGCCTTCTCCAAACAACTCCTCCCCCTTGTAAGGCAACAACTCCATATGCCGCTTTGAGTCGGCATCCCCCGTCCACTGTCGGGTCCACAAGAGTCGCCTAGCAGAAATAGACATAGCATTTATTCTGGAGCTTAGTAAACAAATGTCTCTCTGAGCATCCCGCATATATAAAGCTGCATCTTTGATATGCTCTAGGGTCATTAGAATGGTATCCTTCTCTAGGGTGTCAATCTCCGTAGATAAGGAATCTGTCCATGCTGCGACAGCACTACAAACACAGGCCGATGCCATAGCCGGCCTAACAGTAGTACTGGAATGTGTGTAAATGTACTTCATGGTAACCTGCTTACGATCAGCAGGATCCTTGAGGGTAGCTGTATCCTGGGAAGGCAGTGCCACCTTCTTGGACAAGCGTGTCAGCGCCTTGTCAACTTTAGGCTAAGATTCCCATCGTATCCTGTCCTTTTGTGGAAAGGGATACGCCATAAGAATCCTTTTGGGAACTTGTAGTCTCCTATCTTGAGATTCCCAAGCCTTTTCGCACAATTTGCTTAGCTCAAATGAGGACGGAAAAGCGACCTCAGGCTTTTTCCCTTTATACATGTGTACCCTCGTGTCAGGGACAGGGGGTTCTTCAGTGATATGCAAAACCTCTATAATGGCAATAATCATGTAACGAATACCTTTTGCCACCTTTGGCTGTAATTTTGCATCCTCATAGTCAACACTAGAATCTGAGTCCATGTCGGTATCTGTGTCAGTAATCTGGGAGAGAGTGCGTTTTTGAGACCGAGAAGGTCCCGGTGCCACTGGGGCAGGCATGGTCTGACTACCTGACTGCTCCCTAGCCTCAGCCTTGTCTAACCTCTTATGCAATAAATTTGCATTCAAGACATTCCACATATCCACCCAGTCCGGTGTCGGCGTTGCTGACGGCGACCTGACAACCATGCACTCCCCCTCCTCCTTAGGTGAGCCTTCATCGTCAAACATGTCAACACACGCGTACCGACACACTCCACACACACAGGGAATCTCTTATCTGAAGACAGGTTCCCCCCTAGGCCCTTTGGAGAGACAGAGAGAGAGTATGCCAGCACACACCCCAGCGCTATATGACCCAGGAAAAAAAACAGTATGTTTACCCAGTAGCGCTGCTGTAATGTATAATCGCCAAATATGTGCCCCCCCCCCTACTTTAAAACCCTCTTTCACCGTGTGTCAAGCAGGGGAGAGTCCGGGGAGCTTCCTCTCAGCGGTGCTGTGGAGAGAAAATGGCGCTGGTGAGTGCTGAGTGAGAAGCCCCGCCCCCTCGGCGGCAGGCTTCTGTCCCGCTCAAACTTAATAAAATATGGCGGGGGCTCTTTTATATACATGTACAGTGCCCACCTGTACATGTATATAGTCATTTGCCATAGGAGAGGTATTCTATTGCTGCCCAGGGCGCCCCCCCTGCGCCCTGCACCCTTACAGTGACTGGAGTGTGTGAGGTGTATGGGAGCAATGACGCACAGCTGCAGTGCTGTGCGTTACCTCAGTGAAGCACCCGAAGGCTTCTGCCGCCTCAGTAGTCTTCTTTCTTCGTTTCTTCCGGCTCTGTGAGGAGAACGGCGGCGCGGCTCTGGGATGAACGCCCAGGACGAACCTGTGTTCCACTCCCTCTGGAGCTAATGGTGTCCAGTAGCCGAGAAGCAGAGCCTATCATTTAAGTAGGTCTGCTCCTCTCTCCTCAGTCCCTCGATGCAGGGAGTCTATTGCCAGCAGAGCTCCCTGAAAATAAGAAAAAAAACCTAACAAAATTCTTTCTTAGCAGGAAACTCAGGAGCGCTCCCTGCAGTGCACCCATCTTCCTCTGGGCACAGTCTAAAACTGGGGTCTGGAGGAGGGGCATAGAGGGAGGAGCCAGTGCACACCCAGAGTCTAAAGTCTTTCTTAAAGTGCCCATGTCTCCTGCGGAGCCCGTCTATTCCCCATGGTCCTTACGGAGTCCCAGCATCCTCTAGGACGTTAGAGAAATGGGGATTATTCCGGATTGAGATGGCTAGAGGTTCAATTGATAAGACAAAAATTAGGGGAGAAAGAGGACACCCTTGTCTGGTACCGTTGGTGATTGGAAAGGAGTCGGAAAGGAATCCATTGCTGAGCACCCGGGCCGTGGAGAAACTATATAGCGCCAAAACAGAGGACAAGATACGATCTCTAAAGCCAAAACGAAGAAGAACCTCACGCATATATGTCCAATTCAATCTATCGAAGGCCTTCTCAGGGTCCAGGGACAGCAAGAACGCCCTGGCCATTTGAGAGTGAGTCGATCAAGTTAAAGACTCTGCTCGTGTTATCTGATGCTTGTCTCCCAGGTACAAAACCTGTTTGGTCCGGGTGCACCAGCAATGGAAGAAATTGGTTAACCCGGGTCGCAATCAACTTGGCATACAGTTTAATGTCGCAATTGAGCAGTGCTATAGGTCGATAGTTGTGTACGTAGGCCGGATCCTTGCCAGGCTTGGGAATGGTAACTATACGTGCTTCTAAGAGTTCTGGCTGGAGGGTGCCCAGACCCGAGAACGCGTTGAATAGGGCAGTCAAGTGGGGGGTAAGGATGTCTGGAATGCAATATAAAAGTCAGCAATAAACCCGTCCGGGCCAGGGGCCTTATTTCGGGGAGAGGTTTTAATAGCATCATAGATTTCAGCAGGGGACCATGGGGCATTAAGTGCGGACACCTGCTCTTGAGTGAGAGTGGGAAAGGGAAGCTCATCCAGGAAAGAAGAGATAGAGAGAGGAGTGGGTTGCGGGGTTGAGGAGTCAGCCAGCAAGTTATAAAGTTTGGCATAGTATTGTGCAAACAGGTTTGTTATATCCTTAGGGTTTAAGACCTTTTGTTTTGAGGGGGAGTAGAGGAATTTGATTTTGTTTCTAGCCTGCTGGGCTCTGTCAAAGTCGAAAAATATTGTAATGCATACATCATGTACTAACCACACACACATGCCCGCTGCGCGTGCACTTGTTCCGCCGTGCGTGCACATATACGCAATTTGCGTATAATCGCTCCCGCTATCCTGCACGTGGTATGGGTATTTACGGCGGAGTTTGTGAGCGCATAGAGGGTTATCAGAACATTACATATTTAACCCAAATAGTGCACATTTTACACATAGCTCCCCTGCACCACATCAGCAAGTATCAACAGTTTAAATGATTCTAGGACTAAGGGATTCACCTTTGCATGATAGGAAGGGACAGACTAAGGTTATAAGGTGATGTCTAGTATCCAGCTGTAGGGTATTTTAAGGGTAACATTCCGGTGTTGGTTAGAGGAAGATCGCATGTTCCTGTGTATAGTTACTGTATGTGCAGAAGTAGAATATAGATATAAACTGTATTTACTGTATATTATGTATGCGTCAGGAATCCAGAGGAGACCACCCACAAGAGCAGTTGGGAAAGACATCGCCCACCTTTTCAAATCAACCTATGACCTCTCCTGTAATGTAAAGATGCATCTCAGTGTCCAATGAACAAAGGGATTACAGTAACCATTGTATTGTTTATGGAAGTTGTGTATAAAAAGCCTATTGCTGCCTTGCCGGTCAGAAGACTCTAAACGCTATCTACCTGATGAGCGGAGGACTGGTCCAGGTTGCGCAAGCGAATATTCTCACGTATGTACATTGACTGTAGCCATTATTCTGTTGTAGATTTATCTTGTTAGCCTTGTAGTGTATAATTTGTATTGTTATCCCCTTTCAAATAATCCACTGTGGTGTTAGAACCCAGCGGTTAACTACAAATCGGTGTTGTGTCCTCATTTCCCTGCTAGGGTTTAAAGTGTATTTAATTGTATAAGGTTTAAGAGTATTGATAAGGTGTACGCACTGCGGGTACTTTATACCGTCAGCGCTGCGTAAGGTTTAAGGTATAACATCATTGCATTGCATTACTAATGAGGTTTAAAGTTTATCAAGAGTGTGTGCGCACGCTGTGCGTACTTTGTACCCCAGCGTGGCGTGTGTACGCTAAGTCCGTACAACGTACGGGACTCTGTACGCAAATAGCGTACAAAGTGCGTAGCGTGTATCTTAAGTATAGCGGCCGCAGTGCGGAGTCTCCATGGTAAGAGTGTGATTTAAGGTATAGCTTTATGGTTTAAGATAATATCGACATTATCAATTGGGGGCAACGTCCGGTTTTTCCTCATACCCACAACCTAGCAGGTTAAAGCAGACTTTATCTATCAGCAAAAGGCGGACAGGTATCCCACGTAAGCCTTCTCCTGGTTGATGGATACACTGGTAAACCCTATCTCAATTGCTGATAAGATAGGCGTCTGCTCTGCATGGTTTGTAGGGATGCTGGTGGGATCCGTAAGGTAAATACGCAAAGCTATTTAAAAAAAAAAAATATCTGAATTTCTGTTTGGCGCCAAATGCGCACACAACACACGCATACACCTGTACTTTGTATACCTGCTCGCATTGTTGCCATAAGTAGTGATTATTAGATTCATTTTTGACCTGTGCTGAGAAATTTGTTGCTATTTAGTTAAAACAGATTAGATATTAAGGAAGTAAAACGTAAAACACAAATACAGTCTGGCCTAGTTAAACAGGTTTATACAGAAAGATACTGTGTTGTGTTAAGTAAACGATTATAGGTAATATCGCTTACATTTATAGTAGTGTGGGATTTGTACTACTGCGGACGTACGGTATTTGTACACGTGTCTCGGACAAAGTACGGGACTGCGTACACAACGTAAAGACGTACGCACGGTCGCGTGTTTACGCAACGTGCGTAAAGGTACGGCCGCTAAGTACAAATTACACAATAGCATTGTTTAGTTTAGGCGTGGGACGGTAGCCACGCGATAATAGCACAAATTGCTCAGTGTCCAAGATTTAGTTTAAATAAAACTTTTTTTTACTGTATCACCTCTGGTACTAAGGCTGTTTATCTAAATGAAAGTTAATTTTCTGTACAGAAAAACCAAAGTGTATTTGAGTGAACGAGCGTGAGTGTGCAAACATAACAAAGGTTTTGTGGACCCAGGGAATTCGGGATCCCGTAGAAGTGGTACACCGAGTGAGTGGAGGCTCGGTGGCGTGAGGCAGCTGACTCATGTTAATATAGATTAAAGTACAAAGGAGCAAGGTAGTAGATATCGCAGACCAAAGGTCAGCGAAGGTTTAGAGTATCGCAGACCAAAGGTCAGCGAAGGTTTGGAGTACCGCAGACCAAAGGTCAGCGAGGTTTTTGTTTAGATACCGCAGCCCAGGGGGTTAGCGAAGAACCCATATAGGCCCGTTTTGATACGCTCCGGCTGAGGTTTCGCAGCCTGAAAAATCGATTCCATTGATCGTACGGCGGATAAGTAACAGTTACCTGTACGCTGTGCGATTGGACCGCGCGTTCGTGAGTGCAATACTTAGCGCAAGGTGATACCCTTTTTACGAGCTTTGCGTAAAATCGCGGGATCATTAGCGCTGGGTGTAGCATACGCAAGCGTGATTTGTGTAAAAAAATTTTGTTTTAAGGGAGTTTTCGCTGGTCTCTCTCAGGAAATCTCCAACAACCAATATTTACTGGAAAGGGTAAGTCACTCCCAGATACTTCCAGTAAATAGAGGTTACGTAGGGGCCCTAGGTTGGGTACATTGCCTGCGCTATCAACAGTGTATGGTAGTATTGGCCAATGGTGGCGTGAGTGGGGGAAAGCACTCAGAGGACTTTCACCGTTGCCTTATATTGAGTATTTTGTTTTTTTGTGGGAATTAGCTGAGAAGGCAATACCTGCAAAATATGGGGGCCAGTTGCTCAAGTAAGGGACGGTCAACCAGGGTTCAGGTTGACAAACCGCGACCCAAAGGATCAGCGAGGTACATAATGTGTGAGAAGTATGGATCACACACAGAGGTTTTATGCAATGAATGGGAACGTATGACTGCGGAAGATAGGGAACCATTCCCTAAGGTAGGCAGTTTTGAACCAGAGGTATTGCAGAATTTAAGGGTTAGGATATGTCTGATAAAATCCCAAAAGAAAAGGGTCAGACACACAAACTGTTTAAATTTATGGCAGCAAGAGGGCGATATGCAAGAGAAATTAACATATGCAGCCGGTTCCAAACCTTGCGTGAATGAGAACACAAACACACCATTGTCGACACAGGTCGAAGGGGAACAGGAGGCTACAGTCAATGATACATCCGTAAATGACAGTAATATGAAAGAGCAATCTATTAACCCTAACTTTTGCAAAATGTATCCTGTTTTGAAGTCTCTCCAAGGTTTTAGGTCACAGGAAGATAAAGGATTCAGCCAAATCGCAGCTCTCCTCCAAGCAGTCATGTTGCAGGAAACTCAGGTGGGACCTGTCCAACCAGGTAGTGCAGTAACAATATTTCCCAATGAAAGAACGGGTGAGGTCACAGCTACCGGTAAGTATGAGACAGTTCATTGCACAGAAACAACAACACCACACAGTAAACAGATTAGGAACGGAATGGTAGAATTACACCCTGTCTTGGAAATAGTAACTCCCAATGGGGGAACTTGTAGTCAGGAAGTAGTCCTCACCAAGAATAATGCAATGTATTGCCCGTGGCCCAGAGATGAGCTGCAATCAATCATTTCAGAATTCCCCGACCCTCGGAAGCATTTAGCCAGATGTCAGAAATTTATCAGAGATCTGGGTAATGCGTATGAACCGACAAACAAACACTGGCGGTTATTTTTGAAAGCATGCCTACCCTCTAATATTGACACCCAAAAATTAATCACTGATTGTAGGTTAGAGTTGGATAGTCCTATGACTGACCGAAACAATCAGGAAAATATAGAATGAATTAACAGACAACTAGAGTTGTATTTCCCCACAACTGATAAATGGAGGAAAATTTTCTCCATAAAGCAGAGGGAAAACGAAATGGCATCTGAATATTTCCATCGGGCCCTACACATAATGGATAGATACATAGGGGTATCGGATGCAGGGAACGATGAAAATTACAGAGAGGTGGCTGTCTCTGCGCTGATGGACTGACTCGATAAGACAGTGAGGGACAGAGTACAAACCTCTTTGCCTGGTTGGAGAGGGGTCACAGTAGCTTGCCTTAGAGAGTGCGCAATTGAACACCATAGGAATATTGCTAGGCGTAGAAAACTGCAAGAGGAGAAGCTGAGGATTGAAAGTATGCAGGCTCTTACACCAATGTCTCATCAGCCCAAACCCCAAAACCCTAGTAGTAACAAAAGACCGAGAATATGTTACATTTGTAAAAATGAAGGACATGTTGCTAGAGATTGTAAGAGTAGTAGAGCACATAGCCAATATAGACCCCTAGACGGAATAAACAAGCCACGTTATTAAACACATAGACGGGATCAAGGGACATATAGTAAGGAATCACGATACAGTATAGAAAAACACAGATTCGGTTAATGGGAAGAACAGAATAAATGCAACCTTACCCTTTGGACAGAATTTACGGAGATTAGGAGGAGTCTTCTAAACTTCTGCTTCTCTCTCTCTAGCAGAAGTGACCTCTAAGTAATTTAACAGGAGTTTTGTTAGAGATGGTATACATATAGAGTGCTCCCACCCAGGGAGCACAAAATATGTTAAGATATCCATGAAGACTAATGTTGCATTTCACTGTTTTAGATGCATGTCCATCACAGGTAGAGGAAATTATCTCAAAAATACCGGGTTCCCTATGAACTTAGAATGGACAAGAAACTGGATTGATGGCTGGGATAGTCCCAGTAGAGATATAACACACATAATTTTTTTTAAGGGGAACAGACCGATTAGGGAATCATTCCCCGTAGTGCCCAATCCAGATGTCAAACTTTGTAAAATCTTCTTTGTTACTAAACTCTGTGATTTGTCTTCAAAATTTCCTCTTCATCTCTGACGTTCACCGACAGATTTACAGCTCAAACGTCACATGTCTACTCGGTCTTTTCAGAGGTCTGCCCAAACCCAGTATATCTCACCAGCATCACTGTGCCTGGCCATGCACAAAGGGTGGAGAGTGGAAATACTGGTGAAGGGAGACTGTGCATAGATACCGATAGACATGATGGTGTGACAGCCTGATGGTGAACGCAAATCTGACAAATTTTCTTTTTATTATTTCCTCTCTCTTTTTCATTTTCCACGGATGGTTTACTTCACACAACTGATAATACACAACAGTTAAACACATTGTAATGCAAGATTTATGTTCCCTACAGAAAGGTCGCTGACTCGGAGAGAACATCGTATCACTGGAGTGTCTGTTCCGGGAAGGTGGAGAGGCAGTACTGTTGAGACGGTACCTGAGCACGGAGAACAACAAGACCAGAGGCGGTTGTCGCACCAGTTTTCTTTTTCCTTTTTTATTTTCTCCATCTCCCATTACCCTCCTTTCCTCCCCCTTCTTGTTCCCTTTCTCTTCCCTTAACAAGATGGACTTACCCCAAGAGACTGCGTTCCGGGTTTTCCTGTTAACCCGGTTGTTGACCAGAGCAGTCTGTTTCGGTGAGAGTACCAGAGAGGTCGAGAAAGGATCTGGAATGGGTTCTGATGGCGAGGATGGATTTGTAGAATTCCAAGAGCAACACATCACTCGAGCAAAGGCGAGTATCAGAAAACGATCTGGTAGTCAGGGAGCTAGGAGGCACTGTGAAGGGTTATTGGCTGAGGAAAATTGCATTTGCAGGAATTGTGAGAACATAGTTGAGGATGGGTGCATCCAGAGATGTCAGTCCAGCCTTAATATCAACATGGACCGTCATCCATTGAGTGATTACCACTCACTAGTGGGTAAGGTCTTAAACCAGACAGAATGCTGGGTGTGCTCACAAGTACCTCAAGGTCAGAGCAAGTCAGGATTAGTACCGTACCCTTTAGCAATAGATGAGGTACTCGAATTACGGGGCGGGAGACCGGTGGACAAGAAATGTAATATTTCTAGGCCCCCTAGTTTGAAGCTCCACCAGTATCATGTAGATAGATCCTTAGTGTGTTTCAACATTTCCAATTCCCGAAAGCCGGGAAATTGGGAGGTGACATGGAATAACCAAACCATGGCATTTTCGCACAGAGCTGATAGGATACCCGTAGACTCTGAACTTATACGCCAAATAGCCAACAGTGGAAGGTATTTCTTTTTCATCCACTAGGGGTCACTGGAGTACTCTTGGGATATGGACGGTTCCACTGGAACTAGGCACTGAACAGTTAAACTTTGACTATACCTCCCCTCCATATCCCAGAGTACCCCAGTGTTTTTTCGGTGCTCACAGAGCAACTAGGCTTGTGGAAGTGGATCCACAATTATTGATTTTTCTCTTTGATTATTTTTGAAAACATCCCTTTCCCCCTTCCAAGAAGGCGAGGGTTTGGGATAGTGAAAGCTGCTCATGCAGCTGTGGGTGTCGGACCTCTCTAGAAGAGCTCCCTCATTTCCACGTGCAGGACACCTGCAGTAAAAGGCTGACAGTGCTTGCAGAGAAGCCCCGTCATTGCCCTCACCACAGGGTCCAGGTATGTGTTTGGGGCGGTCAGCTCATGCTGCCGCCCCGCTGTATGGGATTACTGTGTCTGTGTATTATGCCGTGCGCTGCCCGCAGCCGCCAGCCGCCGCTTTCAGCGCCGCTGTGAACACCTCTCCCGCCGCGCTCAGCCACGCTGGTGCATAGCCGCTCCACGGCTCCATGCGGCATATCGTATGGCACTTCCGAAGTCATAGCAGCGGTCTCCGGATACAGAGTAGCGGTACACGGAGCACGGGGGAGAGAGGGAGGCACACACTTCTTTATCCAGGGTGTATGGTTCTAACACAGCCAGCAGCGCTGTATAGATAAGTAACAGGATGGCATATATACATTTAAGTATAATCTGCTGCACAAGTTAAATGTTTGCACTTTGTGATATTCTGTGTGCATGGGGACATATTAAACCATGCTTCCTGTTTTTCCTGTTTCTCTCCAGATTTTCCTGTAATACATCTCTCCACCATTGAAGGCGCAGGGGTGTTAGGGGGATTTTGGGATCAGGCATATTACTGGCACACTTGGCCAGATATATAGAGACACCTTAGTACTATTTACTGAGTCGCACAGGTTTTCTCTCTCTTGTCTTTGTTTTTTTTTATTATTATTTACATAATGAGTAAGACACCAGCAAAGTCTAAGAAGCAGTTTTTCTGCAATGTCTGTAAGGGTGTATTACCTGATGGATTTACCACATGTAAAGTATGTGTGGTAAATTCCGAAACAAATACAACTCCTGCTCCCGTTCCAAATCCAGTTTCTACCCCGGACCCGCCATGGGCTATATTAGCAGATGTTTTAGCTGGTTTGCAATCAGAGTTGGCCGCCTCTCAACAGGAGCGAGAGGCGGCAAGATCTGAATCTAGGGTGAGACCGCTAGAACTTCCTGAGGGGTCTCAGCCTTACCAAAGGTCCAGATCCTCTTTGACTAAAGGGGATAAGTTTCATTTTTCTTATAAACTACCGGTTTCTGCTATGTTACTGTCTGATGATTCTTCACCAGACCTCACTGTACAAGATGTGGGTGAGGAGTGCGAAGTAGACCAGCAGTCAGATGGTGACGATTTTGACAGGCCGGGTATTGATAATCTCATCAGAGCAGTGCATCAGTCTCTGAATTTTACAGAAACTGAGGAGCCTCTGACAAATGATGAGGTCGTTTTTACTAAACGACAGAGAATTCCAATTTGTTTTCCTGTGTCAGAATCTCTTAATAAAATGTTACTAGAAACAAGGAAGAATCCGGATAAACGGTTTTCTGTACCTCACAGATTTAGGTCTAGCTATCCGTTTCCAGATTCTATGACAGCTACATGGGAGAATCCGCCGTTGGTGGATTCATCTGTGTCTAAACTTACAAAGAAATTAACCATACCAGTACCAGCTACAACTACACTCAAGGACCCTTCGGACCGTAAAATAGAGGTTATGCTGAAGTCCATGTATACAGCGGCAGGAGTGCTGCTTAGACCTGAGTTGAGTGGCATTTGGGTAACTAAAGCTCTAATGGTATGGATAACAGAACTCAGATCTGCCTTAACTGATGATCATCTTATACTTCTCGCTGATCAAATCTGGGAAGCGGCTGACTATGTACAGCTTCTACTGACGTCTGTCAGCTCACTTCTCGCCTTTCATCATCACTAGTCACAGCACGACGTGCGCTCTGGCTACGTTCTTGGCGAGCGGAGACAGAGGTCAAAAAAGGAATAGAAGCATTACCTTATGAGGGCGAGAAGTTATTCGGTCCTGAATTGGACAAATGGATTTCTGAGGCCACGGGAGGGAAGTCGGTTTTCTTACCATTTCCTCCAACAGTGCCTAGAAAAAGATATTCTAAACCGGCGTTCAAATCTTTTACACCTCAGTCCTTTCGCGGGCGTGGCAGGGGAACGGCCACACCAGGTAGTCGAGGTCGGGGACGTAGTTTCCAACGAGCCAATACCACTCGTCAGGATACTAAAGTCACCGGTAAGCCAGTGGCATGACGGGCTCCCAGCCCATCTCGGTTCTCCTATTGTAGGAGCACGTCTTCAGTCATTCCAGTTGGCGTGGCTTCAGACGTCCACAGATGGGTGGATCCGCAATCTAGTTTTAACAGGTTACAAAATAGAGTTCGACTGTCTCCCGCCAATGCGGTTTTTCAGGACAGGACTGCCTCTGTCGGACGACAAGAGGGCGATTCTGCAGACTGCCATTCAGTCTCTGCTGGACGCAGCAGTTTTGGTTTCGGTCCCTGTGCACCAACAGGGTCAGGGTTATTATTCCAGTCTGTTTGTGGTACCGAAGCCGGATGGCTCGGTCAGGCCAATATTGAACTTAAAGGGCCTCAACCAGTACGTCACTTACTACAGATTCAAAATGGAATCTCTACGATCAGTAATTGCAGGTCTAGAGCCACAGGAGTTTATGATTGCGCTGGATCTCAAGGATGCGTACTTACACATTCCGATTTGGCCTCCTCATCAAAGGTTTTTGCGGTTTGCAATACGACAGAACCATTACCAGTTTCAGGCTCTACCATTTGGCCTCGCGTCAGCGCCTCGGGTATTCACCAAGGTGATGTCTGTGATGATAGCTCATCTCAGATCTCTAGGAGTGATAATAGTTCCATACTTGGACGATCTACTCATCAAAGCTCCGTCTCAACAAATCCTCCTTCAACAGACATTGCTGACATACAATGTACTGGTTCACCACGGTGGGATTGTCAACTTCAAGAAATCACATCTAGTTCCGTCCCAACGACTTCAATTCCTAGGTATGATTCTCGATACGGTAGACCAAAGGATCTACCTACCCGAGCAGAAAGTACAGGTCATTCGACATCTGGTACAATTAGTGCTCAAGCCACGCACAGTCTCGGTTCATTTGTGCATTCTCCTCTTAGGTACAATGGTGGCGGCTTTCGAAGCACTTCAGTTCGGAAGGTTTCACTCACGTCCTTTTCAACTGGATGTGCTCGCACAGTGGTCAGGCCCGCACTTACAGATTCACCACAGGGTAAGGTTGTCTCCAAGGACCAGAGTGTCTCTACTCTGGTGGCTCAGGGTACAGAATCTAACCGCAGGAAAACAGTGCAGCACCTGGAATTGGATAATTCTCACGGCAGACGCAAGTCTCAGAGGTTGGGGAGCTGTAGTTCAGAATCTTCAGCTCCAGGGTCTCTGGGCGGATCACGAAAGATTGCTGTCTATAAATGTCCTGGAACTCCGGGCAATTTACAATGCGTTACGACAGGCAGTGCACATGCTGCAGGCTCAGGCAGTCCAGGTGCAATCAGACAATGCGACGGCGGTCGCATACATCAACAAACAAGGCGGAATGAGAAGCCGCATGGCAATGCGGGAAGCAGCTCGAATCCTCAATTGGGCCGAGTATCACCAAGTGATATTGTCGGCAGTATTCATTCCGGGAGTGGACAACTGGGAGGCGGATTATCTCAGTCGTCGGGATTTCCATCCAGGAGAATGGGCATTAAATCCAGACGTATTTCTCATGCTGGTCCAGAGGTGGGGTCACCCGCAGGTGGACTTGATGGCATCTCGCCACAATCATCAAACGCCCCAGTATGTATCCAGAATGAGAGATCCAGAGGCAGTGGCGGTGGATGCTCCACCGTTTCCGCTGCTCCCTCTATTGCTAAAACGGATCAAAAGAGAGTTCGTCACAGTCATACTAGTGGCGCCTCATTGGCCACGGAGGGCTTGGTTTTTGGATCTTCGCGGATTACTCGCAGACGATCCTTGGCCGCTCCCACTACGTCCGGACCTGTTACAACAGGGTCCGTTTCTTTACCCCAATTTAGCGCGGCTGCGTTTGACGGGGTGGCTGTTGAGACCGCCCTCTTAAGAAGAGAGGGCATTCCAGAATCAGTCATTCCAACCATGTTACGAGCTAGGAAGCTTCATCTTTCAAGTTATCCCGTCTTTTGTTATTTCTACAGATGGGATTAGATGGGGGTCTACGTTTATCCACACTAAAAGTGCAGATATCTGCTTTGTCAATTTACTTTCAAAGAAGATTGGCTATTTTGCCATTAGTACACACCTTTATGCAGGGTGTCCTCAGAGTACAGCCTCTATTCATTCCACCTACAGCGCCATGGGACTTGAATCTGGTTTTAGATTTCTTACAGTCTTTTCATTTTGAACCCTTACAACAAGTGGATATTAAATTTCTCACTTGGAAAACAATTTTTCTTCTAGCCTTGGCTTCGGCAAGGCGAGTTTCAGATTTGGGTGCCTTGTCATGCAAGCCACCATATTTGGTGTTTCATGATGACAGAGCGGAACTTCGGACGAATCCCGCTTTCTTACCAAAAGTAGTGTCATCTTTTCACATCAACCAACCAATAGTAGTTCCTGTGTTATTAGGACATTCTGAAACTCTGGATGTGGTACGCGCTTTACGCGTTTATGTGTCTCGAACGTCTACACTTCGTAAGACGGATACGTTGTTTGTTCTCTATGATGCTGCCAAGAGGGGTTGGCCAGCCTCTAAGCAGACCCTATCCAGATGGATAAAACTGACCATACGTCAGGCTTATCTTCAGGCTAGATTACAGCCGCCTACATCGGTAACAGCTCATTCCACACGTTCTGTTGGAACTTCATGGGCAGCTGGTCGTGGAGCCTCTACGACACAGCTTTGCCGGGCGGCTACATGGTCATCAGTGCACACGTTTGTGCGCTTTTATAAGTTTGATACTTTTGCGGCATCAGCATCTAGCTTTGGCCGTTTAGTGTTACAAGTGCCAAATAGCTCTCCCGCCCACGGGGGAAACTTTGGTACGTCCCAAGAGTACTCCAGTGACCCCTAGTGGATGAAAAAGAAAATAGGATTTTGGTACTTACCAGATAAATCCTTTTCTTTGAATCCATAGGGGGCACTGGACGCCCACCCAGAGCAGTTATTACCTTAGTAGTGGTAAGTGCAGGGAATATTATGGTAACACACTCTTATCGACTGTTTCAAATTAGAAATTCTGTCGGGTTGGTGTCAACGGTTAGTTGTCATTTTTTGTTGGTGTCAACTTTATTGTTGTCCAGTTTTGTTATATGTATTTCTCCATTGTCAACCTCTATAGCTCCAGTTCGGCTCAGTAAAAAACACTGAGGTACTCTGGGATATGGAGGAGAGGTATAGTCAAAGTTTAACTGTTCAGTGCCTAGTTCCAGTGGAACCGTCCATATCCCAAGAGTACTCCAGTGCCCCCTATGGATTCCACGAAAAGGATTTATCTGGTAAGTACCAAAATCCTATTTTCCGGTATAGGTGTACTCAAGGAAGCAAGACCATGCGGGTTGGAGAAGTATCACCAGGGTACTGTGCGCATATCATACAGCCTGATACGTGTACTGAACAGATGAGAGAACTAGGGATAGGGTTTTTCACTTGGAAAGTATGTAATATGGTAATGTTATTGTTACGCACACCAGTGCTAACAGGAGTATACCGGTGTATGAACAGAGAGGGAAGCGAAGCAAACGAACTTACAGACAGTATAACATAACATACACAGGAGGTGATGGAATAACTAATAAACACAAAGTGAACGGAGAAGCCCAAAGGCTCAGGAATTGGGTGTCTCCCTAGTGTCAGGAATGCTCAGATGGAATAGAGCGGACAATGAAGCGATGTGTAGTGATTTAACGTGGAGCACCTGAAATGATGTTGCTAAGAGCAACAGAAAAAACCCCAAAGGGTTACCAACGAGTGTGGGAATAAACTCCTTGGTCAGAGATAGAAATATAGACACAAGGAGAGTATCCACAATCCTAACCCCCACTTGCAGGGCACAGGTTCAGCTTACTGCCACTAAACTGACACCTGGACGCCCTGCACAGTGAGGGAGGATTAAGCAAGCAGGTCTGAGAGTACAGCCGCAAACCTGCTGGGTTCACAGAATAGCAAAAGAACCCCAGCAGGTCAAACAACTGACTCCAGTCTTACTGCTAGGTCCGGATTGGCAGAATGAAGTACCGAATCCCAAGGCCTATTCGCAGTAAGCAACAAGTAAATACAAAGACACAGTACTAGCTAACTCTCTGGAACTGACTAACAAACAAAGATTCAGCAGCATTTGCCTAGCCTGAGAGGATGGTTTATATAGCAGGTGCTGTCAACGCCCCACTCAGACCTCACAGACTGTGAGCACAAAACCAGCGCCGGATTCCCTGCCGTGCAGAGAGCCTGTAACCACTACACAGTAAAAACCCGGACCGGAGTATCAGCTGCGCTCAGGTTACTTCGCTAACACTTGCCTCCCGGTTGCCATGGCGACGTGGCAGCACAGAGCAGGAGATCCTAACAGTACCCCCCCTCTGACGAGGGGTCAAAGAACCCCTACCACCGGGTTTATCGGGGAACTGCGAGAAGAAAGAGCGTATCAGTCTGGGGGCATGAAGATCACAACTGCGCACCCACGACCGCTCCTCTGGGCCATACTTCTTCCAGTGCACCAAAAATGACAGCCGACCCCGAACCATCTTGGAGTCAAGAACCCTTTCAACCACAAACTCCCTCTGACCCTGTATCAGAAGAGGAGAAGGTCTTCCACTGGAAGAAGGATTACTAACCGCCAGTTTTAAAAGGGAACAATGAAATGTTTTATTGATACCCAATGAACGGGGCAGATCTAACTGAAATGCCACCGGATTGATAACCCTGGTGATCTTATAAGGGCCGATGAACCGGGGGCCAAGCTTATGAGATGGCTGTCTCAACTTCAAATTCTTGGTGGACAACCAGACGAAGTCTCCTAATTTGAAGCTGCAGGGTCTTCTCCGCTTATCAAAAAACCTTTTGGTCACTAATGACACAGACACAAGGGCTTTCTTCACTTTCCTCCAAATACCCCTAAGGACCGAAACAACAGAGGAACCACCAGACGTGGAATCCAGGGGGTCAAAAGAATTGGCCTTAGGATGATGCCCATACACACAAAGGAAGGGAGAGATCCCTGTAGCAGAGTGAGCCGCGTTGTTATAGGCAAACTCCGCCATGGACAGATGAGCAACCCAGTCAGTATTTTACTTGGAGACATAACACCTGAGGAACTGCTCCAAGGACTGGTTCACCCTCTCAGTCTGCCCATTAGACTGTGGATGGTAGCCTGACGACAAGCTCACAGAAATCTGGAGATCAGAACAAAATGCCCTCCAGAATTTGGCCACAAACTGGGATCCACGGTCAGAGACCACATCAAGTGGCAACCCGTGGAGGTGCACAACATGCTGCATAAATAACTCAGACAGGCGTCTGGCCGATGGCAACCCAACCAGTGGAACGAAATGCGCCATCTTCGAAAACCTGTCAACGACAACCCAAATGGCTGTCATCCCCGAGGATTTGGACAAGTCCACCACAAAATCCATGGAAATGTGGGTCCATGGCTTAGATGGAATAGAGAGTGGATGTAATGGGCCGACAGGAACCCCTCTAGGAGTTTAATTTCGGGCACAAACGTCACATGCCCGAACCCACTGATCCACATTCCTAGCCACCGAGGGCCACCACACCGCCCCAGACAGCAACTCCCGAGTTCTGGCAATACCCGGATGCCCTGCCGACCTCTTGGCATGGAATTCCAGGAACACTCGCTGTCTTAACCTAGGAGGCACAAACAAGAGGCCTACCGGAAGGTCTGGAGGAGCCTGCTCCTGTGCTCTAAGGACTAATGACAAGAGGTCCTGGGTAATGCCCACTTTAATACATGATGTGGACACAATGGGCAATGGCTCCTCGGTGGTCTCTTGAACTGGAGCAAAACTCCGCGAGAGCGCATCAGCCTTGATGTTTTTTGACCCAGGGCGATATGTTATCAAAAAATTAAAGCGAGCAAAAAACAAAGCCCATCATGCCTGCCTGGCATTGAGCTGCTTCGCTGACTCTAAATATGCCAGATTCTTATGGTCGGTGAGAATTGAGACCACAAACTTAGCCCCCTCAAGCCAGTGTCTCCACTCCCCGAGTGCATCCTTTATAGCCAACAATTCCCGGTTACCCACATCATAATTCATCTCGGCAGACGAAAATTTACGGGAAAAGTAAGCACAGGGATGAAGGCGATTATCAGACACCCCCATCTGAGAGAGCACTGCCCCAATACCTATCTCAGAGGCATCCACTTCTACCACAAAAGGACGTTCTGGATCTGGGTGTCGCAGCACCTTGGCCGAGACAAATGCCCTTTTGAGACGGGCAAAGGCCGCTTTGGCCTCACAAGACCAGTGAGCAACATCCGCCCCTTTCTTAGTGAGTGCCACCAAGGGGGCCACTATAGACGAAAATCCAGCGATAAACCGTCTATAAAAATTCACAAAGCCCAGAAAACGCTGAAGCGCCTTCAAACTAGTGGGCTGCACCCAATCCAGGACTGCCTGTACCTAAGAACCCTCCATTTGGAAACCTTCTGAGGAGATAATATACCCTAGAAATGCGATTTGCTGGACTTCAAACTCGCACGCCCCAAGCTGGTGGTCTCTGAGTTTCTGGAGGACTAAGCGTACATGCTTCCGATGTTCCTCCAGGGAATGAGAGAAGATTAGGATGTCATCTAGATAAACAACTAAGAATCTATCCAAATATTCCCTGAGCACATCGTTCATGAATTCCTGGAAGACTGCCGGGGCATTAGAGAGCCCAAAAGGCATCACCAAATATTCATAATGCCCTGAGTGGGTATTAAAGGCAGTCTTCCATTCATCCCCCTCTCTTATTCGGATAAGATTGTAAGCACCGCGTAGGTCAATCTTAGAAAAAATGGTGGCAGTACGAAGCTGGTCAAACAAAACCGAAATGAGAGGCAGTGGGTACGAGTTTTTAATTGTGATACGGTTCAATTCCCTGAAGTCGATGCAGGGTCGCAACGAACCGTCCTTTGTACCCACGAAAAAGAACCCCGACCCAACTGGGGACTGTGAGGGTCTGATAAATCCCTTAGCCAAGTTCTCCTGAATGTACTCTGCCATAGCCTGAGTCTCAGGACGTGACAGGGAGTACAACCTGCTCTTGGGAAGCTTAGCATCCGGCAACAAATCAATGGTACAGTCATAGGGGCGATGGGGAGGTAGTACCTCCGCAACTTTTTTGGAGAACACATCCGCAAAATCTGCATAACATCCTGGCAATCCTGGCAAACTTAGCTGCGAGAGCCTGACTGGAAGGCTCAAGCAACTCCTGAAACAATCACTACCCCAACTAAGAATCTCCCCAGAGACCTAGTCAAATTGAGGGTTATGGGCCCTTAACCAGGGTAACCCCAAAACCAATGGGGCAAAAGAACAGACAGTCACATAAAAAGACAATTTTTCAGAGTGTGTGGCTCCAATAAACAAAGGAATTTGGCTGGTGCAGGAGGTAATTTTACCCTGGGACAATGGTTCCCCGTTTAACCCACAGATCTCAATCTCTGATGCCAAAGGTACTGAGGGAACAGAGTGTTCCAGGGCGAATTGACGGTCCATGAAAACCCCATCGGCCCCACTGTCAACAAAGGCCTCAGTCTTGACAGTTTGACCGAGGATCTCCAAAGTCACCGGAATGAGAAAAGTATTTTTAGGAAATTCTGACTTCTGGCCTGACAGGATATTTCCCATCACCCTCAGGCCCTGAAGTTTTCCGGTTTTTCTGGGCATGATACTACAACATGACCTTTATTCCCACAGTACAAACACAAACCCTGCTGTCTCCTCCGCGTCTTCTCACGCGAGGAGAGGCGGGTAGCCCCAATCTGCATAGGCTCCTCGGAATATTCCTCAGAGTCTGAGGTTCCCTTGGGAAAAAAAGGAAACTGCGGTCTCCCTTTCAAGCCTACGCTCTCTCAGCCGTCTATCCACCCGGATGGATAACTGCATGAGCTGATCTAAGCTATCAGGCGAGGGATATTGTACCAGTTGGTCCTTTATCTGGTCAGAAAGGCCCCTTCGGTACTGGTTTCTCAGGGCTGGGTCATTCCACTGGGTATCATGAGCCAACCTCCGAAACTCCGTACTATAAACCTCAGCTGGCCGTCGCCCTTGCTTAAGAACCGTAATCTGAGCCTCGGCTGAAGCCATCTTGTCAGGGTCATCATACAAAATGCCCAGTGCCGTAAAAAAAGCATCAACACTTTTAAGCGACGGACAGTCAGGCTGTAACCCATATGCCCAGACCTGTGGGTGTCTTTGTAGCAAGGAAATCACCATGCCCACCCGCTGAATCTCCGACCCAGAAGACTGGGGCCTAAGCCTGAAATATAGCTTACAGCTCTCCTTGAAACAAAAGAACTGCGAGCGATCTCCAGAAAAACGATCCGGGAGATTTACTTTCAGCTCCTTAACCCCTGAACTTGCCGCTGCTGCTGCGGGAGCTCCGCTAGCGGCCTGCGGGGTGTTCATTTTAATGGACATCTCATTAAATTGTCGAGTCAGGACCTGCACCTGATCGACCACCTGTTGCAAAGTATTTTGAGGGGTATGCTCCATATTCCCACAAAATTTCAACAGGAGTAAGGCTGCTGAATATGTTACGCACACCAGTGCTAACAGGAGTATACCGGTGTATGAACAGAGAGGGAAGCGAAGCAAACGAACTTACAGACAGTATAACATAACATACACAGGAGGTGATGGAATAACTAATAAACACAAAGTGAACGGAGAAGCCCAAAGGCTCAGGAATTGGGTGTCTCCCTAGTGTCAGGAATGCTCAGATGGAATAGAGCGGACAATGAAGCGATGTGTAGTGATTTAACATGTGGAGCACCTGAAATGATGTTGCTAAGAGCAACAGAAAAAACCCCAAAGGGTTACCAACGGGTGTGGGAATAAACTCCTTGGTCAGAGATAGAAATATAGACACAAGGAGAGTATCCACAATCCTAACCCCCACTTGCAGGGCACAGGTTCAGCTTACTGCCACTAAACTGACACCTGAACGCCCTGCACAGTGAGGGAGGATTAAGCAAGCAGGTCTGAGAGTACAGCCGCAAACCTGCTGGGTTCACAGAATAGCAAAAGAACCCCAGCAGGTCAAACAACTGACTCCAGTCTTACTGCTAGGTCCGGATTGGCAGAATGAAGTACCGAATCCCAAGGCCTATTCGCAGTAAGCAACAAGTAAATACAAAGTCACACAGTACTAGCTAACTCTCTGGAACTGACTAACAAACAAAGATTCAGCAGCATTTGCCTAGCCTGAGAGGATGGTTTATATAGCAGGTGCTGTCCACGCCCCACTCAGACCTCACAGACTGTGAGCACAAAACCAGCGCCGGATTCCCTGCCGTGCAGAGAGCCTGTAACCACTACACAGTAAAAACCCGGACCGGAGTATCAGCTGCGCTCAGGTTACTTCGCTAACACTTGCCTCCCGGTTGCCATGGCGACGTGGCAGCACAGAGCAGGAGATCCTAACAGTACCCCCCCCTCTGACGAGGGGTCAAAGAACCCCTACCACCGGGTTTATCGGGGAACTGCGAGAAGAAAGAGCGTATCAGTCTGGGGGCATGAAGATCACAACTGCGCACCCACGACCGCTCCTCCGGGCCATACTTCTTCCAGTGCACCAAAAATGACAGCCGACCCCGAACCATCTTGGAGTCAAGAACCCTTTCAACCACAAACTCCCTCTGACCCCGTATCAGAAGAGGAGAAGGTCTTCCACTGGAAGAAGGATTACTAACCGCCAGTTTTAAAAGGGAACAATGAAATGTTTTATTGATACCCAATGAACGGGGCAGATCTAACTGAAATGCCACCGGATTGATAACCCTGGTGATCTTATAAGGGCCGATGAACCGGGGGCCAAGCTTATGAAATGGCTGTCTCAACTTCAAATTCTTGGTGGACAACCAGACGAAGTCTCCTAATTTGAAGCTGCAGGGTCTTCTCCGCTTATCAAAAAACCTTTTGGTCACTAATGACACAGACACAAGGGCTTTCTTCACTTTCCTCCAAATACCCCTAAGGACCGAAACAACAGAGGAACCACCAGACGTGGAATCCAGGGGGTCAAAAGAATTGGCCTTAGGATGATGCCCATACACACAAAGGAAGGGAGAGATCCCTGTAGCAGAGTGAGCCGCGTTGTTATAGGCAAACTCCGCCATGGACAGATGAGCAACCCAGTCAGTATGACACTTGGAGACATAACACCTGAGGAACTGCTCCAAGGACTGGTTCACCCTCTCAGTCTGCCCATTAGACTGTGGATGGTAGCCTGGCGACAAGCTCACAGAAATCTGGAGATCAGAACAAAATGCCCTCCAGAATTTGGCCACAAACTGGGATCCACGGTCAGAGACCACATCAAGTGTCAACCCGTGGAGGCGCACAACATGCTGCATAAATAACTCAGACAGGCGTCTGGCCGATGGCAACCCAACCAGTGGAACGAAATGCGCCATCTTCGAAAACCTGTCAACGACAACCCAAATGGCTGTCATCCCCGAGGATTTGGGCAAGTCCACCACAAAATCCATGGAAATGTGGGTCCATGGCTTAGACGGAATAGAGAGTGGATGTAATGGGCCGACAGGAACCCCTCTAGGAGTTTTATTTTGGGCACAAACGTCACATGCCCGAACCCACTGATCCACATTCCTAGCCACCGAGGGCCACCACACCGCCCTAGACAGCAACTCCCGAGTTCTGGCAATACCCGGATGCCCTGCCGACCTCTTGGCATGGAATTCCAGGAACACTCGCTGTCTTAACCTAGGAGGCACAAACAAGAGGCCTACCGGAAGGTCTGGAGGAGCCTGCTCCTGTGCTCTAAGGACTAATGACAAGAGGTCCTGGGTAATGCCCACTTTAATACATGATGTGGACACAATGGGCAATGGCTCCTCGGTGGTCTCTTGAACTGGAGCAAAACTCTGCGAGAGCGCATCAGCCTTGATGTTTTTTGACCCAGGGCGATATGTTATCAAAAAATTAAAGCGAGCAAAAAACAAAGCCCATCATGCCTGCCTGGCATTTGTCACAATCCTGACTGTAGGTTTTATATTTGGTGACTTACCCCTGCCATCTGTCCTTGATCCTGTGTCTTTTCACTCACGGAGTTAAACAGCTTGTCAGTTTTCCTGAGTTCTCTGCCTGAGAGGTAATAGTTAATTAGCTCCACCTGTGGTGATCTCCTGTGTGAGGCTGAATTCAGTAATCTAAAAGCAAGCATCCTGTGTTTTGCAGAAGTCCAGGCTTCAGTGTTCTCTTGGCCTGCTAGGCCTCATTCTACATCACAGCCTTGGCTAGAGTAGTCACATGACAGTGACATCACCTAATCCTGCCCACCAATCATCAAGGACCAGGAAGTATAAATCAGGAGGCTGAGTTGGAATCTGGGCCAGTTCCTTGTGTCACATACAGCCTTGTGTGGGTCTTAAGCTGAGCTCCCTAAAGGTAACCTTTGTACCTAAGTTCCTGTGGAAACTCTGTTCCCTTGTTACCGTTTGGTTTATTTGTGTGTTGCCATTTGATTTCACCATTTCCCTGAGTCTCAATGTAAAGGTACAGCTGCAATGTTTCGTCTTAAAGGCACAGTACTGAATTCCGTGTTCTCCACTGAAAACCACAGCTGTCGTGTTTCAGTTTTACTACTGTTGTAGTTGGGATCTCCAGGCCTCAGTACCTCCATGCTTCCAGCACCTCAGTATCTCCGTGCCTCAGCATCTCCGTGCCTCAGTGCCTCAGCATCTCCGTGCCTCAGTGCCTCAGTACCTCCGTGCTTCCAGCACCTCCGTGCCACAGCACCTCCGTGCCTCAGCACCTCAGTACCTCCGTGCCTCAGTACCTCCGTGCTTCCAGCACCTCAGCACCTCCGTGACTCAGCATCTCCGTGACTCAGCATCTCCGTGCCTCAGCACCTCAGTGCCTCAGCATCTCCGTGCCTCAGTACCTCCGTGCTTCCAGCACCTCCGTGCTTCCAGCACCTCCGTGCCACAGCATCTCCGTGCCTCAGTGCCTCCGTGCCACAGCATCTCCGTGCTTCCAGCACCTCCGTGCCTCAGCACCCCTACGCACCCCAGTGTCTCTACGCACCCCAGTGTCTCTACGCACCTCAGTGCCTCCACGCACCTCAGTGCCTCCACGCACCTCAGTGCCTCCAAGCACCTCAGTGTCTCCAAGCACCTCAGTGTCTCCAAGCACCTCAGTGTCTCCAAGCACCTCAGTGTCCGCAAGCACCTCAGTGTCTCCAAGCACCCCGTGCCCTTTAGCACAATTATACCTGGTATTCTTCACTGATTCATCAGTGCCTTTCCAGTTCTGTCTTTCAGGAGACCTTCAGCATGCCTCCTGTCTGCCGACCTAGTCCTGCATGAGGAGAACCTAGATTCGGCCATCTCTGCTGCGGTTCCTCTTCCCAGTCTCCGGAGGAAACCCAGAGTCCACGGCATTTCCAAACCAGGTCAGTGGTAGTATTCACATAATCCTCCAGTCGCCCGCACAGACTTCACTACACCGGGTTCACAAAAACCTCAGTCATGACAGTAGGAACTGGCCACATGGACCCGGCCGAAAGTGTTAGTCTGACGCATGACCTCCTAAGCAATATTGCAGGACGCTTGGAAGGTCTGGAGTTGACTCAGCATCGATTGGCACAGTGTCTGCAGCGGAATTCGTCCTCCAGAGATTCTATGACCTTCTGCTCTAAGACTCCTGACCAACTGCAGATTTTCTACCAGATGTTACTACAGTTACAAGAACTTTTGTCTAGTATTCTCTCTGTGATGCCTGATCTCCTCAGGAATACTACCAACGTTGTTGATCCTGTTTTGTCCCATCCAGTTAATAGAGTCTCTTCCTCTGCGCAAGGGAAAGTTTTTCATCAGAGCTATCCACGGCCCAAGCTCTCTGAAGCTGAACGTCAGCGGCGTAAGGAGCTACATCTCTGTCTTTACTGTGGAAATTCTGGTCATTTTGTTAAAGACTGCATTCTTCGCAAGCCAGGTAATAGTGACAAATCTCAGTATCATAGTGCTCATGTCTACACGTCATCCACAGTATCCGATTCTTCTGCTGCTGACGGGGGTATCAAGAAGGCTACTCTTCTGAGAGAGACTCAAATTTATGACTGGGGTCCGGTGGTTAAAAGACCTTATCCCAAGTTGGGTGTCCAGAGAAGAATGTTCAAGCCATTTACAGTCACAGAGGAGTCCGTGTCCACAGACCCAGGAGGGGCGTTTTCAGAGCGTCCAGCCCCAGGAGGGGCGTTTTCAGAGCATCCAGCCCCAGGAGGGGCGTTTTCAGAGCGTCCAGCCCCAGGAGGGGCGTTTTCAGAGCGTCCAGCCCCAGGAGGGGCGTCTTCAGAGCGTCCTGCCCCAGGAGGGGCGTCTTCAGAGCGTCCAGCCCCAGGAGGGGCGTCTTCAGAGCGTCCAGCCCCAGAGAGTCTTCAGAGTGCTGCCCAGCCAGTGAGTCTTCAGAGTGCTGCCCAGCCAGTGAGTCTACAGAGTGCTGCCCAGCCAGAGATTCTACAGAGTGCTGCCCAGCCAGAGATTCTACAGAGTGCTGCCCAGCCAGAGATTCTACAGAGTGCTGCCCAGCCAGAGATTCTACAGAGTGCTGCCCAGCCAGAGATTCTACAGAGTGCTGCCCAGCCAGAGATTCTACAGAGTGCTGCCCAGCCAGAGATTCTACAGAGTGCTGCCCAGCCAGAGATTCTACAGAGTGCTGCCCAGCCCCGTGAAGAGGGGGCTCTTGCCTCAGCCCAGCCCCGTGAAGAGGAGGCTCTTGCCTCAGCCCAGCCCCGTGAAGAGGGGGCTCTTGCCTCAGCCCAGCCCCGTGAAGAGGGGGCTCTTGCCTCAGCCCAGCCCCGTGAAGTGGGGGCTCTTGCCTCAGCCCAGCCCTGTGAAGAAAGGGCTCAGCCCGTCCCGGTTCCAGCCGGTCCAGCAATATTCCAGGCCCTGCCTGGTCAGTCCGTCCCGGTTCCAGCCGGTCCAGCAATACTCCAGGCCCAGCCTGGTCAGTCCGTCCCGGTTCCAGCCGGTCCAGCAATACTCCAGGCTCCGCCTGGTCAGTCCGTCCCGGTTCCAGCCGGTCCAGTAATACTCCAGGTTCTGCCTGGTCAGTCCGTCCCGGTTCCAGCCGGTCCAGCAATACTCCAGGCCCAGCCTGGTCAGTACGTCCCGGTTCCAGCCGGTCCAGCAATACTCCAGGCTCCGCCTGGTCAGTCCGTCCCGGTTCCAGCCGGTCCAGCAATACTCCAGGCTCCGCCTGGTCAGTCCGTCCCGGTTCCAGCCGGTCCAGCAATACTCCAGGCCCAGCTTGGCCAGTCCGTTCCGGTTCCAGCCGGTCCAGCAATACTCCAGGACCAGCCTGGTCCGTCTCCTTTGGCTCCAGCCAATTCAAGTATCCTTGGATTCAATCCAGTCCTACTCGTCCAGCCAAAGCTTTCTTCAGTTTCATCCTCTAAGCTTTCGTCTGATGGTTTTCCACCTATTTACTTTGATGGAGATTTATTGCAATATGCCGCTCTGGTTGAACAATTTCTCTCTCGGATGGAGTCTGATCCTTCAGGTGCAGTAACTCTTTCCAACGTTACTCGATATCTGTTCCTGGCATTCAGAGGAAGAGCTTTGGAGTGGGCCAACATGCTCTTTGAGAGTAATGATCCTGTGTTCCATGACTTACAGACTTTCAGTAACGCTGTAGTTAAAGAATTTAGTCCTAAACATTTGGAATCTGCATCAACGAAGGTCCTAAATTCTTCTGTATGAATTTCTCAAGTTCCTCTAAGATTCAAGATGGGTGTCCGGAGTCCACCCTTGAAGAGGGGGATACTGTCACAATCCTGACTGTAGGTTTTATATTTGGTGACTTACCCCTGCCATCTGTCCTGGATCCTGTGTCTTTTCACTCACGGAGTTAAACAGCTTGTCAGTTTTCCTGAGTTCTCTGCCTGAGAGGTAATAGTTAATTAGCTCCACCTGTGGTGATCTCCTGTGTGAGGCTGAATTCAGTAATCTAAAAGCAAGCATCCTGTGTTTTGCAGAAGTCCAGGCTTCAGTGTTCTCTTGGCCTGCTAGGCCTCATTCTACATCACAGCCTTGGCTAGAGTAGTCACATGACAGTGACATCACCTAATCCTGCCCACCAATCATCAAGGACCAGGAAGTATAAATCAGGAGGCTGAGTTGGAATCTGGGCCAGTTCCTTGTGTCACATACAGCCTTGTGTGGGTCTTAAGCTGAGCTCCCTAAAGGTAACCTTTGTACCTAAGTTCCTGTGGAAACTCTGTTCCCTTGTTACCGTTTGGTTTATTTGTGTGTTGCCATTTGATTTCACCATTTCCCTGAGTCTCAATGTAAAGGTACAGCTGCAATGTTTCGTCTTAAAGGCACAGTACTGAATTCCGTGTTCTCCACTGAAAACCACAGCTGTCGTGTTTCAGTTTTACTACTGTTGTAGTTGGGATCTCCAGGCCTCAGTACCTCCGTGCTTCCAGCACCTCAGTATCTCCGTGCCTCAGCATCTCCGTGCCTCAGTGCCTCAGTACCTCCGTGCTTCCAGCACCTCCGTGCCACAGCACCTCCGTGCCTCAGCACCTCAGTACCTCCGTGCGTCAGTACCTCCGTGCCTCAGTACCTCCGTGCTTCCAGCACCTCAGCACCTCCGTGACTCAGCATCTCCGTGACTCAGCACCTCAGTGCCTCAGCATCTCCGTGCCTCAGTACCTCCGTGCTTCCAGCACCTCCGTGCCACAGCATCTCCGTGCCTCAGTGCCTCCGTGCCACAGCATCTCCGTGCTTCCAGCACCTCCGTGCCTCAGCACCCCTACGCACCCCAGTGTCTCTACGCACCCCAGTGTCTCTACGCACCTCAGTGCCTCCACGCACCTCAGTGCCTCCAAGCACCTCAGTGTCTCCAAGCACCTCAGTGTCTCCAAGCACCTCAGTGTCTCCAAGCACCTCAGTGTCTCCAAGCACCTCAGTGTCTCCAAGCACCTCAGTGTCCGCAAGCACCTCAGTGTCCGCAAGCACCTCAGTGTCTCCAAGCACCCCGTGCCCTTTAGCACAATTATACCTGGTATTCTTCACTGATTCATCAGTGCCTTTCCAGTTCTGTCTTTCAGGAGACCTTCAGCATGCCTCCTGTCTGCCGACCTAGTCCTGCATGAGGAGAACCTAGATTCGGCCATCTCTGCTGCGGTTCCTCTTCCCAGTCTCCGGAGGAAACCCAGAGTCCACGGCATTTCCAAACCAGGTCAGTGGTAGTATTCACATAATCCTCCAGTCGCCCGCACAGACTTCACTACACCGGGTTCACAAAAACCTCAGTCATGACAGCATTGAGCCGCTTCGCTGACTCTAAATATGCCAGATTCTTATGGTCGGTGAGAATTGAGACCACAAACTTAGCCCCCTCAAGCCAGTGTCTCCACTCCCCGAGTGCATCCTTTATAGCCAACAATTCCCGGTTACCCACATCATAATTCATCTCGGCAGACGAAAATTTACGGGAAAAGTAAGCACAGGGATGAAGGCGATTATCAGACACCCCCATCTGAGAGAGCACTGCCCCAATACCTATCTCAGAGGCATCCACTTCTACCACAAAAGGACGTTCTGGATCTGGGTGTCGCAGCACCTTGGCCGAGACAAATGCCCTTTTGAGACGGGCAAAGGCCGCTTTGGCCTCACAAGACCAGTGAGCAACATCCGCCCCTTTCTTAGTGAGTGCCACCAAGGGGGCCACTATAGACGAAAATCCAGCGATAAACCGTCTATAAAAATTCACAAAGCCCAGAAAACGCTGAAGCGCCTTCAAACTAGTGGGCTGCACCCAATCCAGGACTGCCTGTACCTTAGAACCCTCCATTTGGAAACCTTCTGAGGAGATAATATACCCTAGAAATGCGATTTGCTGGACTTCAAACTCGCACTTCTCCAGCTTCGCCCCAAGCTGGTGGTCTCTGAGTTTCTGGAGGACTAAGCGTACATGCTTCCGATGTTCCTCCAGGGAATGAGAGAAGATTAGGATGTCATCTAGATAAACAACTAAGAATCTATCCAAATATTCCCTGAGCACATCGTTCATGAATTCCTGGAAGACTGCCGGGGCATTAGAGAGCCCAAAAGGCATCACCAAA
Organism: Pseudophryne corroboree; assembly: GCF_028390025.1. Classification (NCBI taxonomy): domain Eukaryota; kingdom Metazoa; phylum Chordata; class Amphibia; order Anura; family Myobatrachidae; genus Pseudophryne; species Pseudophryne corroboree. The sequence goes on from NC_086445.1 coordinate 262,503,416, forward strand.
TATTCATAATGCCCTGAGTGGGTATTAAAGGCAGTCTTCCATTCATCCCCCTCTCTTATTCGGATAAGATTGTAAGCACCGCGTAGGTCAATCTTAGAAAAAATGGTGGCAGTACGAAGCTGGTCAAACAAAACCGAAATGAGAGGCAGTGGGTACGAGTTTTTAATCGTGATACGGTTCAATTCCCTGAAGTCGATGCAGGGTCGCAACGAACCGTCCTTTGTACCCACGAAAAAGAACCCCGACCCAACTGGGGACTGTGAGGGTCTGATAAATCCCTTAGCCAAGTTCTCCTGAATGTACTCTGCCATAGCCTGAGTCTCAGGACGTGACAGGGAGTACAACCTGCTCTTGGGAAGCTTAGCATCCGGCAACAAATCAATGGTACAGTCATAGGGGCGATGGGGAGGTAGTACCTCCGCAACTTTTTTGGAGAACACATCCGCAAAATCTGCATAACATCCTGGCAATCCTGGCAAACTTAGCTGCGAGAGCCTGACTGGAAGGCTCAAGCAACTCCTGAAACAATCACTACCCCAACTAAGAATCTCCCCAGAGACCTAGTCAAATTGAGGGTTATGGGCCCTTAACCAGGGTAACCCCAAAACCAATGGGGCAAAAGAACAGACAGTCACATAAAAAGACAATTTTTCAGAGTGTGTGGCTCCAATAAACAAAGGAATTTTGCTGGTGCAGGAGGTAATTTTACCCTGGGACAATGGTTCCCCGTTTAACCCACAGATCTCAATCTCTGATGCCAAAGGTACTGAGGGAACAGAGTGTTCCAGGGCGAATTGACGGTCCATGAAAACCCCATCGGCCCCACTGTCAACAAAGGCCTCAGTCTTGACAGTTTGACCGAGGATCTCCAAAGTCACCGGAATGAGAAAAGTATTTTTAGGAAATTCTGACTTCTGGCCTGACAGGATATTTCCCATCACCCTCAGGCCCTGAAGTTTTCCGGTTTTTCTGGGCATGATACTACAACATGACCTTTATTCCCACAGTACAAACACAAACCCTGCTGTCTCCTCCGCGTCTTCTCACGCGAGGAGAGGCGGGTAGCCCCAATCTGCATAGGCTCCTCGGAATATTCCTCAGAGTCTGAGGTTCCCTTGGGAAAAAAAGGAAACTGCGGTCTCCCTTTCAAGCCTACACTCTCTCAGCCGTCTATCCACCCGGATGGATAACTGCATGAGCTGATCTAAGCTATCAGGCGAGGGATATTGTACCAGTTGGTCCTTTATCTGGTCAGAAAGGCCCCTTCGGTACTGGTTTCTCAGGGCTGGGTCATTCCACTGGGTATCATGAGCCAACCTCCGAAACTCCGTACTATAAACCTCAGCTGGCCGTCGCCCTTGCTTAAGAACCGTAATCTGAGCCTCGGCTGAAGCCATCTTGTCAGGGTCATCATACAAAATGCCCAGTGCCGTAAAAAAAGCATCAACACTTTTAAGCGACGGACAGTCAGGCTGCAACCCATATGCCCAGACCTGTGGGTGTCCTTGTAGCAAGGAAATCACCATGCCCACCCGCTGAATCTCCGACCCAGAAGACTGGGGCCTAAGCCTGAAATATAGCTTACAGCTCTCCTTGAAACAAAAGAACTGCGAGCGATCTCCAGAAAAACGATCCGGGAGATTTACTTTCGGCTCCTTAACCCCTGAACTTGCCGCTGCTGCTGCTGGAGCTCCGCTAGCGGCCTGCGGGGTGTTCATTTTAATGGACATCTCATTAAATTGTCGAGTCAGGACCTGCACCTGATCGACCACCTGTTGCAAAGTATTTTGAGGGGTATGCTCCATAATCCCACAAAATTTCAACAGGAGTAAGGCTGCTGAATATGTTACGCACACCAGTGCTAACAGGAGTATACCGGTGTATGAACAGAGAGGGAAGCGAAGCAAACGAACTTACAGACAGTATAACATAACATACACAGGAGGTGATGGAATAACTAATAAACACAAAGTGAACGGAGAAGCCCAAAGGCTCAGGAATTGGGTGTCTCCCTAGTGTCAGGAATGCTCAGATGGAATAGAGCGGACAATGAAGCGATGTGTAGTGATTTAACATGTGGAGCACCTGAAATGATGTTGCTAAGAGCAACAGAAAAAACCCCAAAGGGTTACCAACGGGTGTGGGAATAAACTCCTTGGTCAGAGATAGAAATATAGACACAAGGAGAGTATCCACAATCCTAACCCCCACTTGCAGGGCACAAGTTCAGCTTACTGCCACTAAACTGACACCTGGACGCCGTGCACAGTGAGGGAGGATTAAGCAAGCAGGTCTGAGAGTACAGCCGCAAACCTGCTGGGTTCACAGAATAGCAAAAGAACCCCAGCAGGTCAAACAACTGACTCCAGTCTTACTGCTAGGTCCAGGTTGGCAGAATGAAGTACCGAATCCCAAGGCCTATTCGCAGTAAGCAACAAGTAAATACAAAGTCACACAGTACTAGCTAACTCTCTGGAACTGACTAACAAACAAAGATTCAGCAGCATTTGCCTAGCCTGAGAGGAGGGTTTTTATAGCAGGTGCTGTCCACGCCCCACTCAGACCTCACAGACTGTGAGCACAAAACCAGCGCCGGATTCCCTGCCGTGCACAGAGCCTGTAACCACTACACAGTAAAAATCCGGACCGGAGTATCAGCTGCGCTCAGGTCACTTCGCTAACACTTGCCTCCCGGTTGCCATGGCGACGTGGCAGCACAGAGCAGGAGATCCTAACAGTTATATTCTGTCCCATATGTTCTCCCCGATGATGCCTATTTCATATGTGGGAGGAAGGCGTATAAGTGGCTTGCCCCAAACTCAGAGGGATTGTGTTACGTTGGAAGAGTGTTGCCAGAGGTCATGACCATAACCCATGATAAGATGAAAGACGTTCACCGCAGTGCTCAAGCTCCTTATACTCATACTCATTATGAACACATCGTTAAGAGACACCTCATAGATAGGACAGAGCACATAGCCTCTGATTTGATCCACGAATCCACCGGGATTCAATTCCTTCTCGCATTAGACATCACCCGTACTGCCAGAGGAATTATAAATTATAGGTATATCCATGCGCTAGCGAACCTGATAGATAATATCACTGAGTTGTATGACGACACCTTCAGGTATACGGGTAGGGAGTTGCAAGCTTACAAAACGGAACTGATCCAGCATAGAATGGTCCTCAATTATATCACAGCCGTGACGGGTGGGTACTGTGTCACTTTGGCAACTCAATATGGTGTGAAGTGCTGCTCGTATATTACAAACAGCACTGACGACCCCACGGAGATTATCGATCAAAAGATGGACGATATCTTGCAGTTGAAGTGGGAGTTCCGAAGAAGACACAACCTTACCCTGACTGCTGTGAGTAATGAACTGACCGGCTGGGTCTCATGGTTGAACCCACGAAATTGGTTCTCAGGTTTAGGAGAATGGGCTCAAAATGTTATTATGAGTGTAGGAAAGTTTCTCCTTTGTATCCTGGGAGTCGTCATAATTATTGGCTTGATATTTAGGTGTGTTCGAATTCTAACGCGGCGCAAGCACGGCACAAAATTGATGAGTCTAAAGAGCGGGGGCATTGTTACAGCAGCAGATTTAATTTACGACCCATCCATAGAGACAATGTTGTGATAAGACATGATTGCAAATGAATTCCACGGGCCGTTTCTTTCACCCGTTTTTTCTTTGTTTCCCCCTCAGCAAAAATACACCCATCCGGAAAAAGACTTCGATCAACACCCAAGAATGATTTCGCAAATGTTATGTGAATGTATTTTTGATATGTGTCTTATCTTCATCTCTACAACCTTCAGTTAGTGACACACATAGTCGACAGGTGATATCCACATATATTAGCATTCAGATATGTTCCCCCTCCATGTATCATCAACTAAATGTGCACCCCATTTGTTGGAACAAGAAGCCGAAAAGAGCTCGGTAGTGTTTGTTGGCCCACTTACAGACACTTAATACGGGATAAGAAGGATTTAATGTATACTTCGCAATACCTCGAAGCTTATCTAGAACATATACGGCACGATGATACATGCCCCTCAGACATGGATTCATACATACATGCTTTTACTATCCTACTAGGTCATACATTTCCCACCTACACCTCTCCTATCATCTGTAGATATTGTGTTGTATATTTTTCTGTTTAATGTTTAGATAGTGGCAGTTATTGTTGACTGCCCAAGGGTGGACTGTCAAAGTCGAAAAATATTGTAATGCATACATCATGTACTAACCACACACATGCCCGCTGCGCGTGCACTTGTTCCGCCGTGCGTGCACATATCCGCAATTTGCGTATGATCGCTCCCGCCATCCTGCGCGTGTATGGGTATTTACGGCGGAGTTTGTGAGCGCATAGAGGGTTATCAGAACATTACATATTTAACCCAAATAGTGCACATTTTACACATAGCTCCCCTGCACCACATCAGCAAGTATCAACAGTTTAAATGATTCCAGGACTAAGGGATTCACCTTTGCATGATAGGAAGGGACAGACTAAGGTTATAAGGTGATGTCTAGTATCCAGCTGTAGGGTATTTTAAGGGTAACATTCCGGTGTTGGTTTGAGGAAGATCGCATGTTCCTGTGTATAGTTATGTGCAGAAGTAGAATATAGATATAAACTGTATTTACTGTATATTATGTAGGCGGCGGGAATCCAGAGGAGACCACCCACAAGAGCAGTTGGGAAAGACATCGCCCACCTTTTCAAATCAACCTATGACCTCTCCTGTAATGTAAAGATGCATCTCAATGTCCAATGAACAAAGGGATTACAGTAACCATTGTATTGTTTATGGAAGTTGTGTATAAAAAGCCTATTGCTGCCTGGCCGGTCAGAAGACTCTGAATGCTATCTACCTGATGAGCGGAGGACTGGTCCAGGTTGCGCAAGCGAATATTCTCACGTATGTACATTGACTGTAGCCATTATTCTGTTGTAGATTTATCTTGTTAGCCTTGTAGTGTATAATTTGTATTGTTATCCCCTTTCAAATAATCCACTGTGGTGTTAGAACCCAGCGGTTAACGACAAATCGGTGTTGTGTCCTCATTTCCCTGCTAGGGTTTAAAGTGTATTTAATTGTATAAGGTTTAAGAGTGTATTGATAAGGTGTACGCACTGCGGGTACTTTATACCGTCAGCGCTGCGTAAGGTTTAAGGTATAACATCATTGCATTGCATTACTAATAAGGTTTAAAGTTTATCAAGAGTGTGTGCGCACGCTGTGCGTACTTTGTACCCCAGCGTGGCGTGTGTACGCTAAGTCCGTACAACGTACGGGACTCTGTACGCAAATAGCGTACAAAGTGCGTAGCGTGTATCTTAAGTATAGCGGCCGCAGCGTCTCCATGGTAAGAGTGTGATTTAAGGTATAGCTTTATGGTTTAAGATAATATCGACATTATCAGCTCGTAGTTTGCAGGCTAGCAGTCTACCAGATCTATTCCCAAGGAGATAAAAATTTTGCCTCATCCTATTCAAAGCCGCTTGGGTACGAGCAAGCAGTAGTTGTTGGAGACGACTACGTACATTAGATATTTCCTTTTTAAGAAGTCTAGAAGGATTAGCTATATTCTCTGCTTCAAGATCAATCAGTTCACTTTCTAGTGTCGACTGCAATTGGAGGGCTTGTTTTTTGAGGGTGGCACCAGCTTGAATAGCCGCGCCACGAGTAACCGCTTTAAAGGCACACCAATGGTTCACAGTAGAGGGGAATTAGTAGCTAAATAAGAGTGTATGGAGTCAAGGATAAGTTTCTTAGACAGGGGGTTGTTAAGGCGGTAAGGATAAAGGCGCCACTGTCGCAAAGGGTGCTGGGTGTCATGAAGGTTCCATTTCCAGAGGACGGGGGCGTGATCGGACCAGATGATTGGAAGGATACCTATATCCCTAGTCCTCTGTAGCGACCATTTATCACACAGAATCAGATCTATTCTGGAATAGGAGTTGTGAACTGAGGAATGGAATGTATATTCCCGACCCGTGGGATTACGGGTCCTCCATATATCGTATAGATCAAATTTCTGTGAGCAAATTGCGGAAGGCCAGGGAGGGGCCAGATTGAGCACATGGGGTGGGAGGGAAAACGAGATTTATCTAATTTCGGGTCTAAAACTAAATTATGATCCCCCAGTATGACCAGAGAACCTTAGCGTTTTACGAATTTTGAGGAACAGTTTGCGCAAAAATGGTACTTGGTTAGAGTTGGGGGCATATAGGCAAACCAGCGTAGCAGGTTTGTCGTCAAGTAGGCCTGTTAAAATCAGGTATCGGCCACTTTTGTCAGAGATCTGAGAGTGGAGGACAAAGGAAACATGTTTACTAAACAGGATAGCCACCCCATTACGTTTGAACGGGCCGTTTGCAAAGTATCCTACATTGCCGTTTTTAAAAAGGGGAGGGTTAGCAGAGGTAAAATTAGTTTCTTGTAGCGCAACAACATCAGCTTTTTGTTGTTGGAAGAAAGAGAGTGCTAATCTGCGCTTGTTAGGTGAGTTCAGTCCCTTAACATTAAGTGAGTGGAGATTCAACATTGGAAATACATGTCAGAAATGAAAAAAGGAAATCTATACAAAGCCTTAAAGGAGGAAGCTTGCAAAAAATCGGAGTACCATAGTAAATGATGAGCAGTGAGGAGTCTGGAGCTCGGGAGGGAGAAGGGCAAGTGTCTAAACCAGGGATTAGGGAAATAAAAACAAAAAAAGAAAAGAGGTCCGGTATATTGGACCTGCATGACTACTGCAGGGGAGGGAGAACAAAAATGTGGGAACTTGCAGTAGTGTGGAAAAAGTTGGAGGCGGGCTGACTGAGCAGACACCGCCACTTCATCAGAACAACTGGAAAAAATTCAAACATGTATAATAAATCATGTGGAAAAACATGCATAATAGCGTAGGGGGCGAGAGCACGAGGCCATCTGGAAACATTACTAAGACATAGTAGCGCCCCTAAGCAAATAAAGCAAATCTGAGTAACAACTAATAGCATTATAGAATAACCAATGAAAAACAAGAAAGAAAAAAAGAGTGAACCTGTAACACAGAAACCTGGATAAAAAAAGACAAATGAAGTGAGCTGCATCATCAAAGGGCTTCCCATCTTAGTAGAGGGGAAGGGGTCTAAAGCCTCAGAGAGCAATTGGAAGGACACAACACAACTATTATATAGCTCAGGTATTAGACCAGTCGTGACGAACAGCAGTAGCACGAGGCGGAGCAGCCGACTTCTGAACGGTAATGTCCCAGTCTGACAACAGTTTAACTCCCGCATCTAGGGAGGATACGATGTAGGTGAAATCTTCGTAGGTGATGATCAATTTAACAGGGAATCCCCAGCGGTACACGATGTCTTGTGATCTGAGGGCGAGAGTGATGGGTGCAAAGGCACGCCTCTTTGCAATGGTGGCAGCAGAGAAGTCCTGAAAAATTTGAAGACCCCCTAAGGTATCTGAATTTTTGGATTCTCTAGCGGCTCTCATAATACGTTCCTTAACGGGAAAGTAATGGACACGGAGGAGGGTATTTTTGGTGAGGTCAGAAGAAACGGTGCGTGGTCTGGGAAGGCGGTGGATGCGGTCAATCAGGAGCTCTGCAGAGTCCGCAGCTGGGAGGAGTTTTTTGAATAGAGCTGTGGCATAGGGTTCTAGCTCAGAGTTGGTGACCGAGTCCGGTATGCCCCTGATCTTAATGTTATTTCTTCGCGATCTATCCTCCATATCCGCCAGCTTTGACTTAAACTGGTCCAGCTCCCGTTGCTGAAGATCATGGGAGGAGATTAGCTCATTATGGGATGTGACAAGTTCTTCAACCTTGCGTTCCAGATGGTCGGTTCTGTTCCCTATTGCTACCAGCTCGGTCTTAACCTCACGAACAGCAGAGGTCAGGTCTTTAGAGAGTTCCGACTTGAAAGCAGTCAAAATTTGGCAGAGGGATTTCACTGTCAAGGGAGCATCAGATTCGCAGTCAACTCCTGAAACTGTGAGATTAGGGAGCAGGAGATTCGACGTCCCAGGGTCCGGTATGGTAGACGGAGAGAGGGAGCTTTGTAAGGGGGAAATTTGGAGGGGTTTCTAGGGGGGAAGGAGATTTTGGTCCTTGTTCTTTTTTAGAGGCATTCCTCAACGTCGGGGAGGTATCCAGATATTGCGAAGAGGCGTATCAACAGAACTGGGACCGAACAGAAGATATGTGTGAAACAGGAGCACTCAGTCACATTGGCAGGTAATACATGTTAATTAGGTAATCAGAAGTGGCGGTGGAGGGAGTATGCCGCACTCACATTATGGAGGGTTTCCCCTTCAAGAGCTCACAAGGTCGCAGGGTGGTTAGCTTGAAAATGTGGTCAAAGACGTAGGTGATTTAGGCCACTTTCCCGTACTGAGCTCTCCGAGGGGCGGCAGGTAATATACAAACTCCGGCTTCCAGTAGAAAGAAGGGCCGTAAGAGGTAGGGGGAAGTATATGGAAATCCTGCGGGAGGTAGAAGTGCAGGCTCTTGCAGCGCTGTGGTGAGCTGTGAAATTCAGCGGGCCCGCTTCCCACCAGGTGCAAGTGGCAGCAGGTAGAGGCAGAGAGTCCCCAATCCCCCGCGCCAGCTATAGGTCTCCGGCGGGTAGGAGCTATAATCGGAGGACGCAACACTGGAGCTTTGGGAGGCCGCAGGGCAGTTAGGTCGCAGGTTCTGGTCACAACTGCGCAGGGCCTCAGCCCAGTAAAGAATTTTCTTTTTCATCCACTAGGGGTCACTGGAGTACTCTTGGGATATGGACGGCCTCCACGGGAAGTAGGCACTGAATAAATTAATTTTGAAACTACACCTCCCCTCCATATCCCTGAGTACCTCAGTGTTTTTTCTGTGCTCGACACAGTTAGTAGGCTTGTGGCTTTGCTGCCACAGAGGTCCACATTTCATTGGAATTTTTTCTAAGTTTTTTCTCTTTTCAACGATTTACCACATCCCTTCCCCCCTTCCAATAGGCGTGGGTCCGGGATAGTGAAGGCTGCTTTAGCAGCTGTGGGTGTCGGACCTCTCTAAAAAGAGCTCCCTCACTACCACGTGCAGGACAAAAACCTGCAGTAAAGGCTGGACGGAACTTACAGAGAAGCCCCGTCATAGCCCTCACCACAGGGTCCAGGTATGTTGAACGGGGCGGTCAGCTCACGCTACCGCCCCACTGTGTGGGATACTGTGTGTGTGTGTGTGTGTGTGTGTGTGTGTGTGGTCCCCCGCCGCTCTGAGCTGCGTCAGCCACATGGTTTTATGCATAGGCCGCTCCATGAGTAACTTTGCTGCCACAGTGATGTTCCCTGCACACAGAAATGTCAGGGTCACTGGATAAAAGATCATGATTCAACTCTTATTGATAAAGGGAATACAGCAGCGCTGCATATGTATTACAATAGGCTATGAAGTCTTTGTTAAAACAGGATACAAGTTACATGTGCAGGTTTGAGTGCAACATAAGATGTTTATTAAATCTGCCTACATAATTATAAGTCGGCACTTTGTGTTATACTATGAGCATGGGGACATATTAACCATGTTTCCTGTTGTTTTCCTGTTGTATTTCCAGAATTTCCTTTGTTACATCTCTCCTCCATTGAAGGCGCAGGGGTGTTAAGGGGAATTTGGGATCAGGCATATTGCTGGCGTGCACTGCACTTGGCCAGATATATATTTATAGAGACACCTTAGTGCTAGTTGTCTGTTTTTTTTTTTTTGTATTGTCTGTCTGCATTAGTAAGACACCAGCGATTACTAATAAGCAGTTTCCCTGCCATGTCTAAAACATGGGTATACACTTACTAATTATTTATTTTATAAACTGTTTATAATGATCCTAAAGACTGCAAATCTGAATCATGGCTGTGGCAGCCAAATACTGGCTTTGTTCACTGTTGTAAAGTAAGATATGTTATATCAATTGGTCAGCACATGGTGCTTATAAAACAGTATCTGTGGAGCACTGCAAAGTCTGCAGCAGCTTTGGCTTAATTCACTTGGCCATACCACACTGGATACGCCCAATCTCATCTGATTTTGGAAGCTAAGCAGTGTTGGGCCTGATTAGCCACCTGGGAGTACAAGGTGCTGTAGGTATTTTTAATCTACAGCCACACCACTCTGGATACGCCCAAACTCATCTGAGCTTGGAAGCTAAGCAATGTTGCATAGTGTTTTGCCATCTGGGGGAAACTGGTGATCCAACTAGATTGCATACTAATACATGCTAGTTCAAACTGTTAAAAATAGCTCAGTTGGGGCTTACACTATCAATATAAACCTACCATAGGTTTAACAGTCAGGATAGCTCTCCAGAGGCTGCTCCCAAGAGCGCGCTCCCGGCGCCGGCCACTAGATAGGGCCCATTAACTAAGCTGTGGTTAAGCAGCAGTCATCTCAGGTTTTAAGCCTGTGTGAGGTCACATTTAGTTTCAGACTTCTAAAAAATGTATTATACCTCTGTATCAGGATATATCTGGATATTTGTATATGGGTATATAATATATATGTGTATGTATGCATATATGGAATATATATATATTTATTAAGGTCTGAGTATGTGTGAATATACATTGTTGTATGTATGTGTAGATATATATATATATATATATATAATATGCTGACATTAAAAATCTATTTTGCAGTAAGCAAGACTAATTGGTCAGCACACAGTGCTTATTAAACAGTATCTGTTGAGCACGGCAAACATGGTGAGTTCAGGCCTCATCTGCAGCAGCTTTGCTTATTGTTTTTACAGGTGGCTCTGTAGCTAAGTGGTTAGGCTTTCCGGCCACAGTGAACATTGTGATTGCATGGACACTGGTTCAGATCCTGGTTTAACAGGTGTTAAAAAAAAAAAAAAAAAACCAACATGGTAGGACACCATTTTCTTTTAACGTTACTTCCTGGTTCTTTCCCGGAGGTTGCTGCTCTACAACACTTAGCATCTGGAGAAGCGGGGTGTTGTTAGGAGTTTAATTTATTAATTGTTTTTTGTACAGCATGACTCTACAGGAAGATTCACTATTGCTGGTAACCACATGCACGGTAATGCAGGTTAATACACACGTTACTTCCGTGGTGTACTTACTGGTTGGAGTACATGATCACTAAGTCTAATGCATAGTCAAACAAGCAGCTTCGCTGCAAAGTCGGTCACACAGTGTGTCGGACAAATACGAATATGGGCCAGTGGTGCAATGTATAACGCATCTGACTATAGATAACAAGATTGTAGGTTCGTCTCCTACCTGGCTCGTTTAAGTTGTCGTGATCGTATAGTGGTTAGTGCTCTGCGTAAAAACTGCACAGACAGACCCTTACCGGTCCTCTTTTGGGGGAATGCGGGGGCATGTACTGCCTGAGGGGAAAAAAAAAAAATTACTGTTTCAGTTAGATTGTTGCGGTCGATTTGCCGCCAGCCCTCATAGCACCAGGCCAGTACGTCAGGTTCTCAGCGAAGGCTGAACGATTTCCAATGAGAGACAATTACAATTATTGGGTGTTTTACTACCTATCGGAGTGTACCCTACACAGCAGTAGGGCTGTTGCTTCGCCCTGCTTTGGTAAGGGTTTTTGAGGTAACAAGGCTGTAGTGGCAGGGCACTCCAGTTCAGGGTTGCCCTAAATAAAGACCACCTTACACTTCTTGCTACCTACAGCTTCTTTGGACGTTGGCAGTTGGTTCTTGCGTTTTCAGCTTCGCTAGTGGCGCATAACGTCCACTTTGGCTACGTTCCTAACAGGCGGAGTCGGATTCCAAACGAGATAGATCGCAGACCAAGTGGGGGGGGGAAATCTGATTTCCTACCATTGTCTACGCGAATTCCTGAATGATTCCGTCTCAACGACTTCAATTCCTGATTCTCGATATGGTAAATCAAAGAATTTACCTACCCGAACAGAAAGTACAGGTCATTCGTCATCTGGTACAGTTAGTGCTCAAGCCACGCACTGTCTCGGTTCATTTGTGCATTCGCCTATTAGACACAATAGTGGTGGCTTTCGAAGCGCTTCAGTTCGGAGGACTTCACTCACGTCCTTTTCAATTGGATGTGCTCGCACAGTGGTCGGGCTCGCATCTGCAGATTTACCGCAGGGTGAGGTTGTCTCCAAGGGCCAGAGTGTCTCTACTCTGGTGGCTCAAAGTACAGAATCTAACCGCAGGGAAACGGTTCGGTGCCTGGAATTGGATAATTCTCACGGCGGATGCGAGTCTCAGAGATTGGGGAGCTGTAGTTCAAAATTATCAGCTCCAGGGTCTCTGGGCGGTTCACGAAAGATTGCTGTCTATAAATGTCCTGGAACTCCGGGCAATTTACAATGCGCTACGACAAGCAGTGCACAGGCTGCAGGCTCAGGCTGTTCAGCTGCAGTCAGACAATGCGACGCGGTCGCATACATCCACAAACAAGAAGGAACGAAAAGCCGTATGGCAATGCGGGAAGTAGCTTCAATCCTCTATTGGGCCGAGTATCACCAAATGATATTGTCGGCAGTAGTCATTCCGGGAGTGGACAACTGGGAGGCGGATTATCTCAGCCGTCTGAATTTTCATCCAGGAGAATGGGCATTAAATCCAGAAGTATTTCACATGCTGGTCCAGAAATGGAGTTACCCGCAGGTGGACCTGATGGCATCTCGCCACAATCATCAAACGCCCCAGGTCGTGTCCAGAACGAGAGATCCAAAGGCAGTGGCGGTGGATGCTCTCACAATCACGTGGCCATACAGTCTCGTGTATCTGTTTCCACTGCTCCCTCTGTGGCTAAAACGGATCAAAGGAGAGTCCATCACAGTTATACTAGTGGCGCTTCTTTGGCCTCGGAGAGCTTGGTTCCCGGATCTCCGCGGTCTACTCGCAGTCGGTCTTTGGCCGCTCCCACTACGTTCTGACCTGTTACAGCAGGGTCCGTTCCTTTACCCCGATTTAGCACGGCCGCGTTTGACGGGGTGGCTGTTGAGACAGCCCTCGTAAGAAGAGAGGGCATTCCAGAATCGGTTATACCAACCATGTTACGAGCTAGGAAGCCGGTTACGGCAGCTCATTATTACAGAATTTGGCGTGCCTATGTAGGTTGGTGTGAAGCGCAGAAGTTTCCGACATTATCTTTTAAGTTATCCCGTCTTTTGTTATTTCTACAGATGGGGTTAGATAGAGGTCTGAGTTTATCCACACTTAAAGTGCAGATATCGGCGTTGTCCATTTATTTTCATAGTAGATGGGCCCTATTGCCGTCGGTTCACACCTTTATGCAGGGTGTCCTCAGAGTTCAGCCTCCATTCACTCCACCTACTGCGCCATAAGACTTGAATCTGGTTTTTAGATTTCTTACAGTCTTTTTATTATGAACCCTTACAACAAGTGGATATTAAATTTCTCAATTGGGAAAACAATTTTTCTTTTAGCCTTAGCGTCAGCAAGGTGTGTTTCAGATTTGGGTGCTTTGTCGTGCAAGCCACCGTGTTTAGTGTTTCATGATGACAGAGCGGCACTCCGGACGAATTCCGCTTTTCTACCAAAGGTAGTGTCATCTTTTCACATCAATCAACCAATAGTAGTTCCTGTGTTACAGGAGACTCTGGTAGGTTGGATGTGGTACGCGCATTACGCATTTATGTATCCCGAACGTCGACCGTTCGTAAGACGGATACGTTGTTTGTTCTCTATGATGCTGCCAAGATGAGTTGGCCAGCTTCTAGGCAGACCTTATCCAGTTGGATTAAACTGACCATATGTCAGGCTTACCTTCATGCTAGGTTACAGCCGCCTACATCAGTAACAGCTCATTCCACACGGGCTATGGGAACATCATGGGCAGCGAGTCGTGGAGCTTCTACGACACAGCTTTGCCGGGCGGCTACATGGTCTTCGGGGCCCACGTTTGTGCGCCTCTACAAGTTTGATGCGTTGGCGGCATCAGCATCTAGCTTTGGCCGCCTAGTGTTACAGGTGCCAAACAGCTCTCCCGCCCACGGGGGAAACTTTGGTACATCCCAAGAGTACTCCAGTGACCCCTAGTGGATGAAAAAGAAAATAGGATTTTGGTACTTACCAGGTAAATCCTTTTCTTTGAATCCATAGGGGGCACTGGACGCCCACCCAGAGCAGTTTACCTGGTTTGGGGTAGGTTCAGTAGATCTTATGGTAACACATTTTCACCGACTGGTTCAGATTAACAAGTTCTAATCGGTTATGGTGTCAACTGTTTAGTTGTCAGTAATGTTGTGTCAACTTTATTGTTGTCCGTTATGTTATATGTAATTCTACACTGTCAACCTCTCTCTCGTTCCTGTTCGGCTCAGTAAAAAACACTGAGGTACTCAGGGATATGGAGGGGAGGTGTAGTTTCAAAATTAATTTATTCAGTGCCTACTTCCTGTGGAGGCCGTCCATATCCCAAGAGTACTCCAGTGCCCCCTATGGATTCAAAGAAAAGGATTTACCTGGTAAGTACCAAAATCCTATTTTTGATACTTCCATCATTGCCATGCGGCTTAGAGTGCCGCCTTGATGATTTATGTAAGCCACCGTGGTGGCGTTGTCTGATTGTACTTGAACAGGCCTGTTCTGTATCAGAGGCAGGGCAAGAGTCAAAGCATTGAACACTGCCTGCAATTCCAGAATGTTTATCGGGAGGAGAGATTCCTCCCTGGTCCACCGACCCTGGAGAGAGTGTTGCTTCAGCACCGCGCCCCAACCCCTCAGACTATCCGTAGTCAGGAGGACCCAGTTGGGAATCCAGAAGGGACAGCCCCTGCTTAATTGTTGGTCCTGTAGCCACCAGCTCAGTGACAAACAAACCTCCGGAGTCAAGGAGATCATTTGAGACCTGATCAGATGAGGCAGGCCATCCCACTTGGAAAGGATTAACCTCTGTAGAGGACGGAAATGAAACTGAGCGTACTCTACCATGTCAAACGCCGACACCATGAGGCCTAGTACTTGCATCGCCGAGTGTATCGACACTCTTGGGCGAGAGAGGAAGCATTGTATCCTGTCCTGAAGTTTCCGGACTTTCTCTGGAGACAGAAACAGTCTTTGGCTGTGTGTCTCCAGGAGTGCCCCCAGGTGCACCATTCTCCGAGCAGGGACCAGAGAGGACTTCTTCCAGTTGACGAGCCACCCTTGGGCTTGTAGGAAGTTTACCGTCAGTTGTAGATGACTGAGAAGGACATCTTGGGAGTTCACCAGGATCAGCAAGTCGTCCAGATACGGCAGGATCCCGGATGCAGATGAGCCGTCATCACGTCCATAACCTTGGTGAAGATCCAAGGGGCCGTGGCCAGTCCAAATGGCAGAGCCTGGAATTGATGGTGAAGGTTGCCAATAGCAAACCGCAGATATTGCTGATGTGATATGGCAATAGGTATATGCAGATAGGCATCTTGTATATCCAGGGATACCATATAATCTCCGGGTTCCATGGCCAGTACAATCGAGCACAGCGTTTCCATACAGAACTTGGACACTCTCACAGATTTGTTCAGTGATTTGTGGTTGAGTATAGGCCGGAAAGACCCATTCGGTTTCGGGACTAGAAACGGTCGACTAGTATCCTCCGCCTCTCTGGGATAGGGGGACTGGCACTACCACTCCTCTATCCAGGAGGGAACGCACAACCAGATGTAGAGCTTACGCCTTCAACGGTCCGAAGGGACAGCCGTTGATCAGTACTGGCGAGGGGGACGTCTCTTGAAAGAGACTGCGTACCCGTGAGAGACGACTTCTCGCACCCATGCATCTGAAGTGGTCTTTAACCAGACCTGGGTAAATTGCAGAAGTCGGCCTCCCACCCTGGGATCCCCCAGGGGGAGGCCTGCCCCGTCATGCAGCAGGCTTGTCTTGTTTGGTAGCAGGCTGACGGGCAGCCCAGGATTGTTTTGCTTTGGGCTTAGTGGATTTGGGAGCACGAGCTTGTCTCGGGTATGACTGACCTTTTGCTTTCCCTTTAGGTCGAAAGGAACGAAAAGTGGTACTCTTTGCCTTCTGAGTAGAAGGATTAGTATTTGGGAGAAACGCAGTCTTAGCAGCCGCTAAGTCAGTCACATTCTGATTCAGATCCTCCCCTAACAAGATGTCTCCCTTAAAAGGGAGTACCTCCAAGGTCTTTTTGGAGTCCAGGTCCACCTTCCATGACCTCAAGCACAGAATTCGGCGAGCCAGGATTAACGTAGTCGACACCTTGTCCGCCATTACACCTGCCTCAGAGTACACCTCCTGAATGTAATGAGTGACGGTGGCAATATGAGACAGATATTGTCTGGCAGTGTCAGATATATCCTAAGGCAGCTCTTCCTCTAGAGCCTGAACCCATGCTTCAATTCCTTTTGCGGCCCAGGAGGCTGCTATAGTGGGTCTATGTACAGCACCTGTAAGGGAGTAAATAGACAGTCAGGCATCCTTCGACACACTTGTCTGTCGGTTCTTTCAGTGAGGTGACAGTAGTGACAGGCAGAGTAGATGACACCACAAGACGGGTGACATGAGAGTCCACCGGTGGTGGATTTTCCCACTTGTTACACAACTCAGCCGAGAGAGGATAACGAGCTAGCATCTTTTTAGACAGGGAGAATTTCTTTCCTGGAGAAGACCAGGGTTCCTGACGTATGTCTACCAAATGGTCAGAATGTGGTAAGACTACTTTAGTTACCTTCTGATGTTTAAATTTATCAGGCTTCTTAGATGCAGTAGTGGGATCTACATCATCATCGATTTGTAGAATCAGCTTAATAGCCTCCACTAGGTCAGGGACATCAACTTGCGTTGTAGTTTCCTCGTCAGAAGTGACTGTATCAGTGTCTGACGGATCAATATACTCCCCATCCTCCTCAGAAGCATCATCTGAGATATTAGTGAATTGTGAGGAGGTGGCCCGCTTAGAATACCCCTTGACCACAGAGTGACGTGGGGTAGGTTTTTGTCCCAACAAAATATTGATTCAATTGTTGTATCTGGGTAGACAGAGTATCCGCCCAGGGCGGATTAACCATAGGGACAATATGTGGCTGCAATGGCACAGGAGGTCCCATACGGGGCGTAAGGCATGTCACAAGCGTATTAAGCATATTGTAGAATGCCGCCCAAGGTGGCTCCTGATTGCCTACAGGAGCAGCGGGCTGACTGGGAGATGTATGGCACATATTAAACAGACCATCATTCAAAGCTTCCCCCTCAGGCAAATCCCTGGTGCATGCGCTGCCTGATACAGGAGCATCCAAGGATTTCCCGCCCTTTGTGTTAGACATTTCAGTGAATGTAACCGCAGAGCGTATGAGTACGATACAGCCAGACAGACAGAGTACAATACCTGCAAATAAATCCCCTAGTATGTGACAGTGTACACAGCACCAGCGTCTAAATCCAGTACTATGTGACACTGCGTACACAGTACACAACACCAGCGAATAAATCCGGTATTATGTGACTGAGGGGCAGATGTATTAAGCCTGGAGAAGTGATAAAGCAGTCATAAGTGCAAGGTGATAACGCACCAGCCAAACAGCTCCAATATGTAAATTTACAGTTAGGAGCTGATTGGCTGGTGCATTATCACCTTGCACTTATCACTGCTTTATCACTTCTCCAGGCTTAATACATCTGCCCCTGAGTACATAGTAGAATACACTTAACGGTAAATACTGAGCAGCACTATATAGGAGACCCTGATGCACCTAGTCCTAGGGTACAGAATACAGTGATAGATGCAGCTTGGATACACTGAAAGTGAAAATCACACAGCAGATACAGGCACACACAGTCACAGTGACAATGAAGATAATTATTTTAGTGAGACAATAAAACTGCACTGGACTAGATATATATATATATATATATATATACTGCTCAAAAAAAATAAAGGGAACACTTAAACAACACAATGTAACTCCAAGTCAATCACACTTCTGTTAAATCAAACTGTCCACTTAGGAAGCAACACTGATTGACAATCAATTTCACATGCTGTTGTGCAAATGGAATAGACAACAGGTGGGAATTATAGGCAATTAGCAAGACACCCCCAATAAAGGAGTTCTGCAGGTGGTGACCACAGACCACTTCTCAGCTCCTATGCTTTCTGGCTGATGTTTTGGTCACTTTTGAAAGCTGGCGGTGCTTTCACTCTAGTGGTAGCATGAGATGGAGTCTACAACCCACACAAGTGGCTCGGGTAGTGCAGCTCATCCAGGATGGCACATCAATGCGAGCTGTGGCAAGAAGGTTTGCTGTGTCTGTCAGCGTAGTGTCCAGAGCATGGAGGCGCTACCAGGAGACAGGCCAGTACATCAGGAGACGTGGAGGAGGCCGTAGGAGGGCAACAACCCAGCAGCAGGACCGCTGCGTCCACCTTTGTGCAAGGAGGAGCACTGCCAGAGCCCTGCAAAATGACCTCCAACAAGCCACAAATGTGCATGTGTCTACTCAAACGATCAGAAACAGACTCCATGATGGTGGTATGAGGGCCCGACATCCACAGGTGGGGGTTGTGCTTACAGCCCAACACCGCGCAGGACGTTTGGCATTTGCCAGAGAACACCAAGATTGGCAAATTCGCGACTGGCGCCCTGTGCTCTTCACAGATGAAAGGAGGTTCTCACTGAGCACGTGACAGACGTGACAGAGTCTGGAGACGCCAAGGATAACGTTCTGCTGCCTGCAACATCTTCCAGCATGATCGGTTTGGCAGCGGGTCAGTAATGGTGTGGGGTGGCATTTCTTTGGGGGGCCGCACAGCCCTCCAAGTGCTCGCCAGAGGTAGCCTGACTGCCATTAGGTACCGAGATGAGATCCTCAGACCCCTTGTGAGACCATATGCTGGTGCGGTTGGCCCTGGGTTCCTCTTAATGCAAGACAGTGCTAGACCTCATGTGGCTGGAGTGTGTCAGCAGTTCCTGCAAGACGAAGGCATTGATGCTATGGACTGGCCCGCCCGTTCCCCAGACCTGAATCCAATTGAGCACATCTGGGACATCATGTCTCTCTCCATCCACCAACGCCACATTGCACCACAGACTGTCCAGGAGTTGGCGGATGCTTTAGTCCAGGTCTGGGAGGAGATCCCTCAGGAGACCATCCGCCACCTCATCAGGAGCATGCCTAGGCGTTGTAGGGAGGTCATACAGGCACGTGGAGGCCACACACACTACTGAGCCTCATTTTGACTTGTTTTAAGGACATTACATCAAAGTTGGATCAGCCTGTAGTGTGTTTTTCCACTTTAATTTTGAGTGTGACTCCAAATCCAGACCTCCATGGGTTAATAAATTTGATTTCCATTGATAATTTTTGTGTGATTGTGTTGTCAGCACATTCAACTATGTAAAGAACAAAGTATTTAATAAGAATATTTCATTCAGATCTAGGATGTGTTATTTTAGTGTTTCCTTTATTTTTTTGAGCAGTGTATATAACAATGCGCGGTCTGAGACAGGATGTATATATCAGAGTACTCGTACAATATATTCTGGTAGAGGTACACATACTTAACTAATGCTGTCTTAATATCGATATGTAGAATACTTAAGTGTCTGTAGAATCACAGCGCTGATAAATAAGGCGGATTTACAGAGGAGACCTTGCCGTGCAGTCCCGGATACCAGTCGCAGCTACTGTTAGAAGATGGCGCCCAGCGTCTCAGTCAGGGAGAGTGTGAGGCAGCTCCAGGGTGGGAACACCAGCAGTAGATGGCGTGGGGGGAGGGGCTACAAGTTAAGCGTCTTATCCCCTATGCTGGTCCTCATCACCTGGTACTATCGAGCTTTAATAAAAATGCATAATGTATTATCTGACCTGTGCTCCCCTGCCCTGGTGGATATAGTGGGGTCCCTGTACGGCCACAATGTCCACGCCAGTGTGGCGGTCCATCTCCTGCGACCGCAACCGGAACACGATTTAATGGCGGGTCCCGCCTGGGGGGCCCTCTTACCTCCTCCCTGAGAAGCAGCCACGCGATCCGGGAGAGCGTCTGCGGTAATGTGCCTAGGAGCGTCTCCGCCACAAGTACCCGGGAACAGAGCCAGCGGGAGTATGCAACGCTGCTGGGGAGGTGATGGAGCCGCAGCACAGTATGTCTCACTGACATATGAAGTGCTGCAGCCCTTGAAGTCTTCTAAATAGCTTTTTCAGAGCTACCTGTGCAACCCTCCCTGTTAAGTGACCGGCTTATGCAGGCACCAACTCTAAAACTGAGCTCACAATGCCTGGAGGCGGGGTTATATAGAGGAGGCCCCGCAATGCATCATGGGACAGTCTAAAGCTTTAGCCTGTTGCTGCCTCTTGATCAAGATCCATCTCTACACCCCGATGTATTCCCTGTGGAACACAGTGTACCCCGCTGCAGAAACAATCATTGCTCCAAGCATTGCAAATTATTTATTTATTAACAGTTTCTTATATAGCATATTCCGTTGCACTTTACAATTGGAACAACAGTAATAGAACAAAACTGGGTAATAACAGACAGACCTAGAGGTAGGAGGGCCCTGCTTGCAAGCTTGCAACCTATAGGGAAATAGGCATTGATACACAAGGATAGGTGCTACCTATGGCATAATGGTCCAGCCAGTTCGCAAAGATCTCAATGGACTGAATGACATAGTCACCCAGCAATGTTGGCCAAGGATCAGGAGGATGTGAAAGTGAAGAAAGACAAAACGTGGTTATGTGTGGACTGTACAAAGGGGATATAATTAGATAGGGAGGTATTGAAGAATATGTGACGGGTCTGGAATTTGATAGGCTTGTCTGAAGAGGTGCGTTTTCAGGGAACGCTTGAAGGTGGTTTGGAGACTAGAGATGATTAGGTGCAGCCCGATAAAAGTCCTGTAATTTTGAGTGGGAGCAAGTAATGCGGCGTAAATGAGATCGGAGAGGTCAGGTACAAAGATATTTTAAAGCTGGCCATATACACCTAAAGATCATCTTTCCAGCCATCCAACTACAGGGTGTTTCACTTCTAGGATGCTCAAGTCACCGCCCACTACAATATACATGTTAGGCAATGGTGGTAGTACATACTTTTAGAGATGTCCAACGCATTGCATCACAACAAATATAGCAAATGGTGGAAATGGCCGCCTCCTTGCTGCAGGCACATGGCAACCTGGCGCTCCATGTTTGCAAACAGCTTATAATAAGTGTGGGGAACACAACATCTGAAATTGGCGCCAAGTGGGAGAGACATGCCGAGCTGTGTATCATCTAAACACATCTATTAATGTCTGTACTCCCTTAAGCTGGGTACAACTGGCTTGAGCGATATTGGTTCGATATTTCATTTCCGGCTATATCGGAACGACATATTGGGCATATCACTCAGTGTGTATTCCCAACATACAGGTGCCCGCGGTCACTAGCATCGTCGTCCTGCTGCACGGCCAACCTGGCGATAACACTAGTAAACTAGTTCTATGTAAATGAAGGATTGAGCAATATGTCGCTCCATCCTGCATACATTGTTTTAATGTGCACCCAGAATCCAGTACGTCAGCCTGTTGGGGACACCGCTAAGTGTGTACCCAGCTTTAGCCGCAGTTGTTTGTATATTGTGTCTGTGGTGGGCAGCGGCTCTGGGCCTCCTACAAGTGAATCACCTGTAGTTTGCAGGTTGGAACATAAATCCATTAATGTGTGTCAGCAAATGATAATCAACTAGTTACTGCCAAACACCGGATGAAAACTGCCGTCCATTTGCTTTAACCATGTCTGTACGTTCTTTTTTTGTCCATTTTCAATTACAGTTTTTCACCCTAACCAGCCAACTAATTGGATGGTTAGAAAGATAATATTTAGGTGTTGGCCATATGAGTGGGAATAGCACCTGTGAGCCGGGATTCCAGCTGTCGGAATTCCAGCGTCTGTATCCTGACCACCGAGATCCCAACTGCCGTCAAATTAACTGCATCCCAACACATGAAACCTGTAGAGTCTGGTAAATGTCTTGAACTCATTGGTCTTTCCATCTTTGGGTAAAGCAAGGATATATTTATCCCAAGCATCATCCCTGTTCCAGAGGAAGGACAGTACAAATCCCTTTACCTTGTGATTATTTATCATACACAATTGGATGGCATACAGGGGCTAGAAGTGATGATGTTATCGCCCCTGGTTGGGAACCACAATTGTGTATGTGTGGGAGCGTATTAATGCCCGAAGGGGCTCGTGCAGTATGCACCCTTTGAGCAGCGCCCCCACCCCCCATCTCATCTTGTGCCAGCAAGAAGGGTCCCTCCTCCCCTGCACCATCTTCCCAGTGATATTCAGAAATATGGTGTATGCGCACAAGAGAGAAGAGGCTGTACTTTCACTGTGTGGCGCATTCTTCTCGATGAGGTCTCACTGAGATGGCGCAACGGAGGAGGGACTCGCCGGCACAGTGTATGTATAAAAGAACAAAGTACGACCGGGCACTGGTCCAGAATAGATTATGGTTTGTGTGTAGAAAACCAAATGTGGACGATTATAATTTGTGGAAAGAAAGTTTATATCTTTCAGTTATAGTCCTAGTTGGTGGTGCGCCCAGAGCCAGAAAGTACAAGTACTAACAACGGGAGAAAAATAAAGCTCTTGTGTGGGCGCACTCTTATACAAGGAAGAAAATTCTTCAAATGTGTATCAAGAAAATATTTAAAACATCTGTTTATTGTTCAAAATTAAAATCGTTACCCATATATGATCCAAAGTATGAAACAAAGAGGATTGTGAAAATTTTTTAAAATGTTCTGGTCTATATTTAGAAAGGTTGTAGACACTTGGTTGTCTAACAGCCGTTTCTCCTGACCAGTACAGAGATTCTGTATTAATGGGACCAAGGAAGGAAGGAACAAAGGCCCTCATTCCGAGTTGTTCGCTCGCAAGGCGAATGTAGCAGAGTTACACACGCTAAGCCGCCGCCTACTGGGAGTGAATCTTAGCTTCTTAAAATTGCGACCGACGTACGCGCAATATTGCGATTACAAACGAGTTAGCAGTTTCTGAGTAGCTTCAGACTTACTCTGCCTGTGCGATCAGTTCAGTGCTTTTCGTTCCTGGCTGACGTCATAAACACACCCAGCGTTCGCCCAGGCACTCCCACCGTTTCTCCGGCCACTCCTGCGTTTTTTCCGGAAACGGTAGCGTTTCCAGCCACACGCCCCTAAAACGCCGTGCATCCGCCCAGTAACACCCATTTCCTGTCAATCACAATGCGAACGTCGGAGCGATGAAAATGCCGTGAGTAAACTTACTTTCATCATAGTAAAGTTACTTGGCGCAGTCGCAGTGCGAACATTGCGCATGCGCACTAAGAGAATTCTCACTGCGATGCGATGAAAATCTCCGAGCGAACAACTCGGAATGAGGGCCAAAGTGTGTGATAGGTGTATCTTCAAAGAACCACTATAATTGGATCTATGTTATACACTTGGCTGGTCACCAGTTACTCCGATTGCACACATATTTTGGATATCTGTTAAAGTTGTCAAAGCCTGACGCTGAACTATTGTATAACAGAACCAAAGAGGGAAAGAAGTGTCAAAGTCGAAAAATATCATGATTCACATGCCTTGTACTAACCCCATGCACATGCCCGCTGCACGTGCACCCAGTCTGCGGTGCGTGTGCATATCCGCAAATTGCGTAAGATCGCTCCGGCGATCACGCGCGTGTTATGCGCATTTACGGTAGTGTTTGTGAGCGTGTAGCGGGCGACTCGATCGTAACATATTTAACCTATATAGTGTGTTTTATAGTGATTATTTCCCTTAACAATGTCAGTAAAAATGTTTAGTTTAAATGGTTTGTGGACATGGGGATTCCTCTTTGCATGATATGAAGGGTCAGACAAAGGTTGAAAGGTGGTGTTTAGTATCCAGCTGTAGAGTATTTTAGTAGTAACATTTCAGTGTTGGTTAGGAAGAGATTGTTCGCTGCTATGTATAGTTATGCACAAAAGTATGTTTGGAGCATTAAATGTATTTGCTGATAATTACACATGCAGGGGGGAATCCAGAGGATACCTCCCACCTGGGCAGTTGGAGAAGGACACAGCCCACCTGTTTAAACCCACCTATGACCTTTACTATAATGTGGAGACACATTCCTGTGTCCAATGAACAATGAGATTGTAGGGACCATTGTATTGTGAATGTATGCTGTAAATATAAGGACCACCATTGCTGGGACACTCACTCACTCTCTGCAAGGTTTTCACACTGAAGGCTGGTTCCAGAAGCGCTTGCGAATCATTCCCACGTGTGTAAGTTCACTGTAGCCATTTCTTCCCTTTGTGTATGCCATTCATTCTCTCTCTGTGTACTTGTGTTTGCGATCGTTCGCTATTGTTTATATTTGTGTCATGTTATTCTGTTTAGATATTAATGTTAGGTTTGTAGTGTATAAGCTGTAACTGTTTTTCCCCTTTTACATACTAAAATCTTCTAAGAAGGTGTTGGAACCTTACTGTCACGATCCGGGTATCTGGACACCATTTCTTACCCATCAGATGCCTCCTAAGGCTGGCTCAGCGTTCCAGGACCGGATCCCATCTGTTATCCTGATGTTTACATTCCTGTATCCTCTCCTGTCACTCTGAGACGCTGTCACAGTAAACGCCATATTACACCTGGCATGGCGTCTCCCGCGGCCTCCGCCGCCGTCCCTGAGCTTCTGCATGCAGAGTGTCTGAGTGGCGATTACGTCAGCCGCGGCCTCCGCTGTGTCCGCGTGGTTGGATGTGCACCTGTCAGCTTGGCGCCTCCTGTCTCCGGTGGCCGGCGCCGCCATTACTGTTTTCATTACCACATGGATTACAAACCAAACTTCCCTCCAAGTGTCTGCATGGGCGCAGCCATCTTGGATTCTGTCAGCTGATCATTTCCACCAATCTGTTCTCAGTATTGATAATCTGCATAATTGCCTAGCCAACCCCTTCCTTGCTGCAGGTATAAATACACTGTGCCTGAGCAAGGAAGGCGTCAGTGCTTTGGTTGTCAAACCTAGTTCCAGTTTGTCTCTCTCCTGTGATTGTCTTCCAGGTTCCAGCTCCTGTCTCCCGACTTCTGCTATAGAGACCCGCACCATCATTCCATCTGCGGTGTAGCCTGACTCTCCGATCCATTCTGGACTCACCTGTTTCCAGCTACAACAATCACCTGCTTCCAGCCCAGCTTCCAGCAGTGTACAGCTTCTCTTAAAGGGCCGGTGTACCAGCATTCCATCTGCGGTGTAGCCTGACTCTCCGATCCATTCTGGACTCACCTGTTTCCAGCTACAACAATCACCTGCTTCCAGCCCAGCTTCCAGCAGTGTACAGCTTCTCTTAAAGGGCCGGTGTCCTTTCTGCAGTTTACCTCTCTCCACCGGTATTATTATTTCTCCGTTCTCAAATTATACATTTCATCCATATTGCATCGCTCTCAAGCCTCATTTATTATTTAACTGGTTCCAGCCAGTATCCACTCCGTGCCAACACCTGTCTGGTTCTAACCAGTACCCACAGCAGCATTTTATCTTCAGCAGTCCAGCTTTCCCTGGAACACCAGCTGGCACGACCCTGGGCTTTCTGCATTGCTACAGTTGAGCCTGGTAAGGACTTTCCAACTTGCAGATAATAAGAACTGTCTCATACCACCAGAGCTCTGTGGCCCCTGCCACCCTGTAGTACCCAGGAACTGTATTATTATTTCTCTGCTGATTTTTATGTTCTTTTACTGCTACTGTGATGCATGGAGTTTGTCATAAATAAACATCATTGACTTTTATTCCTGGTTGTCGTGGTCACGCCTTCGGGCAATTCTTCTATATGTCTAGGGGTCTGATACAACCTGCCAGGTTCCATTACACCTCAGCCCCTACAACTGAGGCTGCCTCCCGTCAGCTCAGGCCCTCAGTTGTGACAGTAAGCACTGACCTAATGAATCCAGCCGGAGACCAGGATCAAGCGGCCAGGCCAATGCAAGAACTGGCAGCCCGACTTGAACATCAGGAGGCTGCACAGGGCCACATCATCCGCTGTCTCCAGGATCCCTCTACTCGGCTGGATGGGATTCAGACAACCCTCCGTGGATCAGACGCGTCCGGTGCGTCAACCACAGTGACTCCAACTATAACCCCACCTACCTTACCCGTTTCTGTTCCACGTCTTTATCTTCCAACGCCAGCAAATTTTGACGGATCTCCAAGATTCTGCAGGGGATTTCTCAACCAGTGTGAGATTCAGTTTGAGCTACAACCTGGCAATTTTCCCAGTGACCGTACAAAAATTGCCTACATCATCTCTCTTCTCAGTGGCTCAGCCCTTGACTGGGCATCACCGTTATGGGAGAGGTCCGACACCCTGCTATCTTCTTACACTGCATTCGTGTCAACATTCAGGCGCATCTTCGACGAGCCAGGCCGGGTAACTTCAGCTTCGTCTGAGATTCTCCGTTTACGCCAGGGATCACGTACTGTAGGACAATATCTTATACAGTTCCAGATCCTGGCATCTGAACTGGCATGGAACGACGAGGCCCTGTATGCTGCATTCTGGCATGGTTTATCCGAGCGTATTAAAGATGAGTTAGCTACCAGAGACTTACCCTCCAAGTTAGATGAGCTAATCTCACTTTGTACGAAAGTTGACTTACGTTTCAGAGAGAGAGCAACTGAGCGTGGAAGATCATCTGCTCCAAAATCTTCTGCTCCTCCTCCTCGCCAACTGTCACCAACTAAAGATGAACCCATGCAAATTGGCCGTTCCCGTTTAACTCCTGCTGAGCGCCGAAGACGTCTCTCTGAGTCTCTCTGTCTGTATTGTGCAGCTCCGTCTCACACTATTAATGCCTGTCCCAAACGTCCGGGAAAACTCCAAATCCTAGCTCGCCAAGGAGAGGGCCGGCTAGGAGTAATGATCTCCTCTCCATCTCCTCAAGATTGTAATCTCCCAGTCTCGCTTCAAGTTGCTCAACGTTATCAAAACGTCATTGCCCTCCTGGATTCCGGAGCAGCTGGGAACTTTATTACCGAAGCCTATGTTAAACGGTGGTCCCTACCCACCGAGAGACTTCCTTCCTCCTTTTCCTTAACTGCCGTGGATGGCAGTAAAATTTTTGATACAGTTATTGCTCTAAGGACTCTACCAGTTCGTCTGAGAGTGGGAGTTCTTCATTCCGAACTTATTTCACTTTTAGTGATTCCAAGAGCCACACATCCTGTGGTCCTGGGCCTTCCATGGCTCCGTCTTCACAATCCTACAATTGATTGGACGACTACGCAAATCCTGGCATGGGGGCCCTCCTGTGCTGAGACATGTTTGTTTAAAGTGTTGCCTGTCTGTTCTTCCTCCCCCAGGTCGTCTGATGTTCCACCTCCTCCATATCAAGATTTCACGGATGTGTTCAGTAAAGCTTCTGCTGATATCCTTCCTCCTCATAGAGAATGGGACTGCCCGATTGATCTCGTTCCAGGGAAGGTTCCACCTCGAGGCCGAACTTATCCGTTGTCTCTGCCCGAGACGCATTCTATGGAGGAATACATTAAAGAGAACCTAGCAAAGGGGTTCATTCGACCTTCTTCTTCTCCAGCCGGCGCAGGCTTCTTTTTTGTAAAAAAGAAAGATGGTGGTCTGCGGCCGTGCATCGACTACAGAGGTTTGAACGACATTACCATCAAGAACCGCTATCCTTTACCCCTGATTACTGAGCTCTTTGACAGAGTTAGCGGAGCTACCATCTTTACAAAGCTGGACTTGAGAGGTGCATACAATCTTATCCGGATCCGTGAGGGTGACGAGTGGAAGACCGCATTTAACACCCGTGACGGACATTATGAGTACCTCGTCATGCCCTTCGGATTGAGCAATGCTCCAGCTGTCTTCCAGCATTTCGTCAATGAGATCTTCAGAGACATTCTATACCGTCATGTCGTGGTCTATCTAGATGATATCCTCATTTTTGCCAACAATTTAGAGGAACATCGTTTTTGGGTAAAGGAGGTTCTGTCCCGTCTCCGTGTCAATCATCTCTATTGCAAATTAGAGAAATGCGTCTTTGAAGTCAAGTCCATTCCGTTTCTAGGGTACATTGTGTCCGGTTCCGGACTAGAGATGGATCCTGAGAAACTACAAGCAATCCAGAATTGGCCGGTACCCTTAACCCTCAAAGGGGTCCAGAGGTTCTTAGGGTTCGCCAATTATTACCGAAAGTTTATACGAGACTTTTCCACCATTGTGGCGCCTATTACTGCTTTCACCAAGAAGGGTGCTAACCCGTCCAAGTGGTCTGAAGAAGCCATGCAAGCTTTTCATCTTTTAAAACAGAGGTTCATCTCTGCGCCTGTCCTGAAACAGCCTGACATCGACTCTCCTTTCATCTTAGAGGTGGATGCCTCTTCCGTTGGAGTAGGAGCGGTGTTATCTCAGAGGGCTAAAGATGGCCATTTACATCCTTGCAGTTTCTTCTCACGGAAGTTCTCCCCAGCGGAGCGCAACTATGCCATTGGCGACCAGGAGTTGCTAGCCATCAAGCTCGCTCTAGAGGAGTGGAGATATCTGTTGGAGGGAGCTTCTCATTCAATCACCATCCTTACAGACCACAAGAACCTTCTATATCTGAAAGGCGCACAATGTCTCAACCCTCATCAGGCCAGATGGGCACTTTTCTTTTCCAGGTTCGACTTTAAACTCCAGTTCTGTCCAGGCTCTCAGAATCGCAAGGCCGATGCCCTTTCCCGCTCATGGGAGCAAGAAAATGAGTCAGAGTCTTCAGACAAGCATCCTATTATAAATCCGTTGGCATTCTCCACGGTAGGGATGGACTCTACGCCCCCATCAGGGAAAAGTTTTGTGAAGCCGACACTAAGGAAGAAGCTCATGCATTGGGCCCATGCTTCCCGCTTTGCCGGACATACAGGTATCCAAAAAACCCTGGAGTTTATCTCTAGGTCCTATTGGTGGCCAACTCTGAAAAAGGACGTTTTGGAGTTTATTGCATCTTGCCCAAAGTGTGCTCAACATAAAGTATCCCGCCAGTCGCCTGCGGGGCAACTGGTTCCACTATCTGTTCCCCGTCGACCATGGACCCATTTGTCGATGGATTTTATTACAGATTTGCCCATGTGCAACAAGTTTAATACCATCTGGGTGGTAGTTGACCGGTTCACCAAGATGGCACACTTCATTCCTCTCACCGGTCTTCCGTCAGCTTCCAAGTTGGCTCAAGTATTCATACAAGAGATCTTTCGACTCCACGGTCTTCCAGAAGAAATTATCTCAGATCGAGGAGTTCAATTCACAGCCAAATTCTGGCGAAGTTTATGTCAAGTCCTCCAAGTCAAGCTAAAGTTTTCCACGGCTTACCATCCTCAGACCAATGGTCAAACTGAGAGGGTGAATCAGGACTTGGAGTCCTTCCTCCGCATCTATGTGTCCTCCTCTCAAGATGACTGGGTTCAATTACTTCCCTGGGCCGAGTTCTGTCATAACAACCAGTATCATTCTTCATCTTCTTCAACACCATTCTTCACCAACTTTGGATTCCACCCTAAAGTCCCTGAGTTCCAACCGCTTCCAGCAACTTCTGTTCCCGCAGTGGATATCACCTTGCATCAGTTTGCCAATATCTGGAAGAGCGTACGATCAGCTCTGCTCAAGGCATCGTTCAGGTACAAGAAGTTTGCGGATAAGAAGCGTCGAGCAGTTCCTGCTCTCAAGGTGGGTGATCGGGTATGGTTATCCACGAAGAATTTGAGGTTAAGAGTTCCCAGTATGAAGTTTGCACCTCGCTATATCGGTCCTTTCAAGATTGAACAAGTCATCAATCCTGTTGCTTACAGACTTCAGTTGCCTCCCTTCTTAAAAATACCCAGGACATTCCATGTTTCCCTGTTGAAACCGCTGATCTTGAATCGGTTTCATTCCTCACTTCCTCCAACTCCGAAAGTCCAAACTCAACGAGGCGTTGAGTATGAAGTAGCCAAGATCCTGGACTCACGTCACCGTTACGGTCAACTACAATATCTTATTGACTGGAAGGGTTATGGCCCTGAGGAACGTTCATGGACCAATGCTTCTGATGTCCATGCTCCTGCCTTGGTCCGGAGATTCCATTCCAAGTTTCCTCAAAAGCCAAAGAAGTGTCCTGGGGCCACTCCTAAAGGGGGGGGGGTGCTGTCACGATCCGGGTATCTGGACGCCATTTCTTACCCATCAGATGCCTCCTAAGGCTGGCTCAGCGTTCCAGGACCGGATCCCATCTGTTATCCTGATGTTTACATTCCTGTATCCTCTCCTGTCACTCTGAGACGCTGTCACAGTAAACGCCATATTACACCTGGCATGGCGTCTCCCGCGGCCTCCGCCGCCGTCCCTGAGCTTCTGCATGCAGAGTGTCTGAGTGGCAATTACGTCAGCCGCGGCCTCCGCTGTGTCCGCGTGGTTGGATGTGCACCTGTCAGCTTGGCGCCTCCTGTCTCCGGTGGCCGGCGCCGCCATTACTGTTTTCATTACCACATGGATTACAAACCAAACTTCCCTCCAAGTGTCTGCATGGGCGCAGCCATCTTGGATTCTGTCAGCTGATCATTTCCACCAATCTGTTCTCAGTATTGATAATCTGCATAATTGCCTAGCCAATCCCTTCCTTGCTGCAGGTATAAATACACTGTGCCTGAGCAAGGAAGGCGTCAGTGCTTTGGTTGTCAAACCTAGTTCCAGTTTGTCTCTCTCCTGTGATTGTCTTCCAGGTTCCAGCTCCTGTCTCCCGACTTCTGCTATAGAGACCCGCACCAGCATTCCATCTGCGGTGTAGCCTGACTCTCCGATCCATTCTGGACTCACCTGTTTCCAGCTACAACAATCACCTGCTTCCAGCCCAGCTTCCAGCAGTGTACAGCTTCTCTTAAAGGGCCGGTGTACCAGCATTCCATCTGCGGTGTAGCCTGACTCTCCGATCCATTCTGGACTCACCTGTTTCCAGCTACAACAATCACCTGCTTCCAGCCCAGCTTCCAGCAGTGTACAGCTTCTCTTAAAGGGCCGGTGTCCTTTCTGCAGTTTACCTCTCTCCACCGGTATTATTATTTCTCCGTTCTCAAATTCTACATTTCATCCATATTGCATCGCTCTCAAGCCTCATTTATTATTTAACTGGTTCCAGCCAGTATCCACTCCGTGCCAACACCTGTCTGGTTCTAACCAGTACCCACAGCAGCATTTTATCTTCAGCAGTCCAGCTTTCCCTGGAACACCAGCTGGCACGACCCTGGGCTTTCTGCATTGCTACAGTTGAGCCTGGTAAGGACTTTCCAACTTGCAGATAATAAGAACTGTCTCATACCACCAGAGCTCTGTGGCCCCTGCCACCCTGTAGTACCCAGGAACTGTATTATTATTTCTATGCTGATTTTTATGTTCTTTTACTGCTACTGTGATGCATGGAGTTTGTCATAAATAAACATCATTGACTTTTATTCCTGGTTGTCGTGGTCACGCCTTCGGGCAATTCTTCTATATGTCTAGGGGTCTGATACAACCTGCCAGGTTCCATTACACCTCAGCCCCTACAACTGAGGCTGCCTCCCGTCAGCTCAGGCCCTCAGTTGTGACACTTACCAAGTTTTGTGTATTTCACCATTTATTACTAAGGGTTTCTGAGCATCTCAATCGCTCAAACAGCTAGCTTAATAACAAGGTTAACCAGTGTTACATCATTGCAGTATCTCAGTACTAAGGTTTACAGTATAAGCATATTCTGTGTTTAAGGTTTAAAAGGTTATTGACTGTGTGTGTGCTCGCTGTGTGTATTCCGTACACCCAGCGCAGCATGTGTATGTTACTTGCGTACCACGTGCGAGGTCTTTGTACGCAAATAGCGTACGAAGTGCGTAGCACGTGCACGTGGTTTAGCGGCCATTACGGCTTCACGGTATTAGTAAATAGCTTATGTTAAAAGGTAAATATCTGACTCTATCAATTGGGGGCGATCGTCCAGGCCTCCTCATATCCACAGCCTAGTAGGACAAAGCATACGTTTATCTATCAGCAAAGGTCGGGAAGGTAGTATCCCCTGTTATCCGTTTGGTGGTTGGGGATACAGTAGTGCTGATTAGATAAAGTGTCTGCTCCGCTTGGTTTGTAGGGATGCTGGTGGGATCCGGAACCGAAAGGTAAGAACGTTAAGCTATTGTCTTTTAAATCTGTTTAATTTCTGTTTGGTGCCAACTGCGCACGCAAGACACGTAACACACGCACACACCTGTACTCTGCATATCTGATCATATTGTTGCAAAACAAGGTTCAAATGAGTCATATTGTGTTTGATTCAGATTGGATTGCTTATCTGTTTAAGTAGGTTTCAAAGTATTTTTAAAAGTTTGCATAGCTTGATAGTTTTATTTTTAACCCAGGCCTAAAATAACTCCAGGGGCTTGCATGGTGATTTTTTTGTGACAAAAGAAGCCGCATGGTCTGTCCTCCATTTTGTGTAACCCTCATGGATGTGGAAGGGGGAGGAGCAGCGGCCATTTTGGGGAAAGTCATTTTTTTTTTCAAAATAGCTGATTTTCAGTCTACTCAGGAATAATCAGCCGGCCATGGTCAAAAAAAAAAAAAGAACTCACCATATGAGTTTCCAATGCATTTATTTAACCCATGTCATAATCAATTATAAATAGTTCAGATGGGGCTTAATGAAAGTTAGATAAACAAAGTTTTTTTTTCCCTCTCCTTACCTCTGTGATTCTGTTGAACTCTGCTTGTTGTAGGATGGGCCATTGAAATGCAAATTAACCTGTGTAACTGGGTTTTTTTCCTAGCAGTGAAAAAAATCACCTTCACAGACAGTCAAAAGCATATTCATATGCAAATTAGAAGCACTGAATAAGTAAATGAGTCTCAGGAAACCAGTGGATGGTACATAGATATAATATTATAATTATGTGTGTGTTTACATCAATGTATGCTCTGCAAAATGGCTATCATACCATTGGAAGCATTGATTATTAGATTAATTTAGAATTGTATTGTATCTGTGTATTTTCACCTATCTACCTTTCTGTTTGCCATTAGCATTGATAACGTGCTGAGAAAATTTGCTGCTATTTTAAAAAGTAAAGAGTAATACTTAAGGGAGTAATTGTAAAAAAAACACGCACGCAGCATAGAAGATACTGTGTGGTGTTCGGTAAGCGATTATAGTTGAACATCGTTTATATTTATAGAAGCGTGTTATTTGTGTTACTGTGAGCGTATCTGGACTTTTGTATACGTGTCTCGGGCAACGTGCGAGATTACGTATGCAACGTAAAGGCCTACACACGTGGCGTATAATAAGAATTTACTTACCGATAATTCTATTTCTCGTAGTCTGTAGTGGATGCTGGGAACTCCGTAAGGACCATAGGGAATAGCGGCTCCGCAGGAGACTGGGCACAAAAGTAAAGCTTTAAGACTACCTGGTGTGCACTGGCTCCTCCCCCTATGACCCTCCTCCAAGCCTCAGTTAGGATACTGTGCCCGGACGAGCGTACACAATAAGGAAGGATTTATGAATCCCGGGTAAGACTCATACCAGCCACACCAATCACACCGTACACCTGTGATCTGAACCCAGTTAACAGCATGATAACAGAGGAGCCTCTGGAAAGATGGCTCACAACAACAATAACCCGATTTAGTTAACAATAACTATGTACAAGTATTGCAGACAATCCGCACTTGGGATGGGCGCCCAGCATCCACTACGGACTACGAGAAATAGAATTATCGGTAAGTAAATTCTTATTTTCTCTGACGTCCTAGTGGATGCTGGGAACTCCGTAAGGACCATGGGGATTATACCAAAGCTCCCAAACGGGCGGGAGAGTGCGGATGACTCTGCAGCACCGAATGAGAGAACTCCAGGTCCTCCTCAGCCAGGGTATCAAATTTGTAGAATTTAGCAAACGTGTTTGCCCCTGACCAAGTAGCTGCTCGGCAAAGTTGTAAAGCCGAGACCTCTCGGGCAGCCGCCCAAGATGAGCCCACCTTCCTTGTGGAGTGGGCATTTACAGATTTTGGCTGTGGCAGGCCTGCCACAGAATGTGCAAGCTGAATTGTACTACAAATCCAACGAGCAATAGTCTGCTTAGAAGCAGGAGCACCCAGCTTGTTGGGTGCATACAGGATAAACAGCGAGTCAGATTTTCTGACTCCAGCCGTCCTGGAAACATATATTTTCAGGGCCCTGACAACGTCCAGCAACTTGGAGTCCTCCAAGTCCCTAGTAGCCGCAGGTACCACAATAGGCTGGTTCAGGTGACACGCTGAAACCACCTTAGGGAGAAATTGAGGACGAGTCCTCAATTCTGCCCTGTCCGTATGAAAAATCAGGTAAGGCTTTTATAAGATAAAAACCGCCAATTCTGACACGCGCCTGGCCGAAGCCAAGGCCAACAGCATGACCACTCTCCATGTGAGATATTTCAAATCCACAGATTTAAGCGGTTCAAACCAATGTGATTTTAGAAACCCCAAAACTACATTGAGATCCCAAGGTGCCACTGGAGGCACAAAAGGAGGCTGTATATGCAGCACCCCCTTGACAAACGTCTGAACTTCAGGAACTGAAGCCAGTTCTTTCTGGAAGAAAATCGACAGGGCCGAAATCCGAACCTTAATGGATCCTAATTTTAGGCCCATAGACACTCCTGTTTGCAGGAAATGCAGGAATCGACCCAGTTGAAATTCCTCTGTAGGGGCCTTCCTGGCCTCGCACCACGCAACATATTTACGCCAAATGCGGTGATAATATTTTGCGGTTACATCCTTCCTGGCTTTGATCAGGGTAGGGATGACTTCATCCGGAATGCCTTTTTCCTTCAGGATCCGGCGTTCAACCGCCATGCCGTCAACGCAGCCGCGGTAAGTCTTGGAACAGACAGGGTCCTCGCTGGAGCAGGTCCCTTCTTAGAGGTAGAGGCCACGGGTCCTCTGTGAGCATCTCTTGAAGTTCCGGGTACCAAGTCCTTCTTGGCCAATCCGGAGCCACAAGTATAGTTCTTACTCCTCTCCGTCTTATAATTCTCAGTACCTTGGGTATGAGAGGCAGAGGAGGGAACACATACACTGACTGGTACACCCACGGTGTTACCAGAGCGTCCACAGCTATTGCCAGAGGTCCCTTGACCTGGCGCAATACCTGTCCAGTTTTTTGTTGAGGCGGGACGCCATCATGTCCACCTTTGGTTTTTCCCAACGGTTCACAATCATGTGGAAGACTTCTGGGTGAAGTCCCCACTTTCTCGGGTGGAGGTCGTTCCTGCTGAGGAAGTCTGCTTCCCAGTTGTCCACTCCCGGAATGAACACTGCTGACAGTGCTATCACATGATTTTCCGCCCAGCGAAGAATCCTTGCAGCTTCTGCCATTGCCCTCCTGCTTCTTGTGCCGCCCTCTCTGTTTACATGGGCGACTGCCGTGATGTTGTCTGACTGGATCAGCACCGGCTGACCTTGAAGCAGAGGTCTTGCTAGGCTTAGAGCATTGTAAATGGCCCTTAGCTCCAGGATACTTATGTGAAGTGATGTCTCCAGGCTTGACCACAAGCCCTGGAAATTCCTTCCCTGTGTGACTGCTCCCCAGCCTCGCAGGCTGGCATCCGTGGTCACCAGGACCCAGTCCTGAATGCCGAATCTGCGGCCCTCTAGAAGATGAGCACTCTGCAACCACCATAGGAGAGACACCCTTGTCCTTGGGGACAGGGTTATCCGCTGATGCATCTGAAGATGCGATCCGGACCATTTGTCTAGCAGGTCCCACTGGAAAGTTCTTGCGTGGAATCTGCCGAATGGAATTGCTTCGTAGGAAGCCACCATTTTTACCAGGACCCCTTGTGCATAGATGCACTGACACTTGGCCTGGTTTTAGGAGGTTTCTGACTAGTTCGGATAACTCCCTGGCTTTCTCCTCCGGGAGAAACACCTTTTTCTGGACTGTGTCCAGGATCATTCCTAGGAATAGAAGACGTGTCGTCGGGATCAGCTGCGACTTTGGAATATTGAGAATCCAACCGTGCTGCCGCAACACTACTTGAGATAGTGCTACCCCGACTACCAACTGTTCCCTGGATCTTGCCCTTATCAGGAGATCGTCCAAGTAAGGGATAAATAAAACTCCCTTCCTTCGAAGGAGTATCATCATTTCGGCCATTACCTTGGTAAAGACCCGGGGTGCCGTGGACAAACCAAACGGCAGCGTCTGAAACTGATAGTGACAGTTCTGTACCACAAACCTGAGGTACCCTTGGTGAGAAGGGTAAATTGGGACATGGAGGTAAGCATCCTTGATGTCCAAAGACACCATATAATCCCCTTCTTCCAGGTTCGCAATCACCGCTCTGAGTGACTCCATCTTGAATTTGAACCATTGTATGTAAGTGTTCAAGGATTTCAGATTTAAAATAGGTCTCACCGAGCCGTCTGGCTTCGGTACCACAAACATCGTGGAATAATACCCCTTTCCCTGTTGCAGGAGGGGTACCTTGATTATCACCTGCTGGGAATACAGCTTGTGAATGGCTTCCAATACCGCCTCCCTGTCAGAGGGAGACGTCGGTAAAGCAGACTTTAGGAAACAGCGAGGGGGAGACGTCTCGAATTCCAATTTGTACCCCTGAGATACCACCTGAAGGATCCAGGGGTCCACCTGTGAGTGAGCCCACTGCACGCTGAAATTCCTGAGACGGGCCCCCACCGTGCCTGGGTCCGCTAGTGAAGCCCCAGCGTCATGCTGAGGACTTGGCAGAAACGGGAGAGGGCTTCTGTTCCTGGGAACTGGCTGTTTGATGCAGCCTTTTTCCTCTCCCTCTGCCACGGGGCAGAAATGAGGAGCCTTTTGCCCGCTTGCCCTTATGGGGCCGAAAGGACTGCGCCTGATAATACGGCGTCTTATGTTGAGAGGCTACCTGGGGTAAAAATGTGGATTTCCCAGCAGTTGCCGTGGCCACCAGGTCCGATATACCTACCCCAAATAACTCCTCCCCTTTATAAGGCAATACTTCCATATGCCTTCTGGAGTCAGCATCACCTGACCACTGCCTCGTCCATAACCCTCTTCTGGCAGAAATGGACAGCGCACTTACTCTTGATGCCAGTCGGCAAATATCCCTCTGTGCATCACGCATATATAGAAATGCATCTTTTAAATGCTCTATAGTCAGTAATATACTGTCCCTATCTAGGGTATCAATATTTTCAGTCAGGGAATCCGACCCCGCCACCCCAGCACTGCACATCCAGGCTGAGGCGATTGCTGGTCGCAGTATAACACCCGTGTGAGTGTATATACATTTTAGGATATTCTCCTGCTTTCTGTCAGCAGGTTCCTTAAGGGCGGCCGTATCAGGAGACGGTAGTGCCACCTGTTTAGACAAACGTGTGAGCGCTTTATCCACCCTAGGGGGTGTTTCGCAACGTGCCCTATCCTCTGGCGGGAAGGGGTATGATGCTAATAACCTTTTAGGAATTATCAGTTTTTTATCGGGGGAACCCCACGCTTCATCACACACTTCATTTCATTCCTCAGATGCAGGAAAAACTACAGGCAGTTTTTTCTCACCAAACATAATACCCTTTTTAGTGGTACTTGTATTATCAGAAATATGTAAAAACATTTTTTCCATAGCCTCAATCATGTAACGTGTAGCCCTACTGGAAGTCACATTCGTCTCTTCATCGTCGACACTGGAGTCAGTATCCGTGTCGGCGTCTGTATCTGCCATCTGAGGTAATGGGCGTTTTAGAGCCCCTGATGGCTTTTGAGACGCCTGGACAGGCACAAGCTGAGTAGCCGGCTGTCTCATGTCATCATTTTTGTCACGTAATTCCTTCCATAGCTCAGCCACTCAGGTGTCGACTCCCTAGGGGGTGACAACTCCATTACAGGCAATTGCTCCGCCTCCACACCATTTTCCTCCTCATACATGTCGACACAATCGTACCGACACACAGCACACACACAGGGAATGCTCTGATAGAGGACAGGACCCCACTAGCCCTTTGGGGAGACAGAGGGAGAGTATGCCAGCACACACCAGAGCGCTATATATATACAGGGATAACCTTATAGAAGTGTTTTTCCCCTTATAGCTGCTGTTTTATTAATACTGCGCCTAATTAGTGCCCCCTCTCTTTTTTAACTCTTTCTGTAGTGTAGTAACTGCAGGGGAGAGCCAGGGAGCTTCCCTCCAACGGAGCTGTGAGGAAAAATGGCGCCAGTGTGCTGAGGAGATAGGCTCCGCCCCTTTTTCGCGGACTTTTCTCTTGCATTTTTATGGATTCTGGCAGGGGTTAAAATACATCCATATAGCCCTGGGGGTTATATGTGATGTATTTTCGCCAGCCAAGGTGTTTTTATTGCTGCTCAGGGCGCCCCCCCCCAGCGCCCTGCACCCTCAGTGACCGGAGTGTGAAGTGTGCCTGAGGAGCAATGGCGCACAGCTGCAGTGCTGTGCGCTACCTTGGTGAAGACTGATGTCTTCTGCCGCCGATTTTCCGGACCTCTTCTTGCTTCTGGCTCTGTAAGGGGGCCGGCGGCGCGGCTCTGGGACCGGACTCCGAGGCTGGGCCTGTGTTCGGTCCCTCTGGAGCTAATGGTGTCCAGTAGCCAAGAAGCCCAAGCTGGCTGCAAGCAGGCAGGTTCGCTTCTTCTCCCCTTAGTCCCTCGATGCAGTGAGCCTGTTGCCAGCAGGTCTCACTGAAAATAAGAAACCTAAAACTAAACTTTTTCTAAGAAACTCAGGAGAGCCTCCTAGAATGCACCCTTCTCTGCCGGGCACAAAAATCTAACTGAGGCTTGGAGGAGGGTCATAGGGGGAGGAGCCAGTGCACACCAGGTAGTCCTAAAGCTTTACTTTTGTGCCCAGTCTCCTGCGGAGCCGCTATTCCCTATGGTCCTTACGGAGTTCCCAGCATCCACTAGGACGTCAGAGAAATTACGTAACGTGCGTACGGATACACCCACTAAATTCAAATCACACAATAGCATTGTTTCAGTTTAGGCGAAACAGTAGCCACGTGATAATAGCACAAGTTTGTTCAGTTTCCAAAAAGTTTAGTTTAAAAAGAACCTTTTTCTATTGCAAAACTCGGGGATTGAACTGTTTGCCTGAATGAAAGTAATTTCTGTACAGAAAAATCAGAGTGCATATGAGTGAACAGGAGTGAGTGTGAAAATAAAGGTATTCTTTTTGTGAACCCAAAAATCGGGATCCCGTCGGAGACCACACCAGGTGAGTGGACACTTGGTGGCGTGGGATTGGCATGCTCACGTAAACATTGTATAAGGTAAAGGAGCAATTAGTATCCGCAGACAAGAGGACTGCGAAGGTTAGAAAGCGCAGCCCCATATAGGCCCGTTCAATATAACGCTCCGGCTGAAGGTTTCGCAGCCTAAACAACCGATTCCATTGGTCGCACGGCGAATAAGTAATAGGTACTTATACTCAGTGCGACTGGACCGCACGCTACTGTGTACATTAGTTAGTTCACCTTGATACCCACTAAAATTTGCTGTGGGATCATAGACGCTATTTGTACATTTTAACGTGATTTGTGTAGGTTTTTGTTATTTTAAGGGAGGTTCGCTGTTCACTCAAGAATTCTTCAACGGCCAATACTTACTGGGGAGGGTAGCATACTCCCACACGCCTCAGTAAATAGCGGTTCATAGGGGCCCTAGGTTGAGTACAGCAGCGCTAATGCAGTTTCTGGGTGTATTGGTCAACGTGGGCGTGAGTGAGTGAAGGCACTCGTTGAACTTTCACCGTCGCCTTATCTCTGGGAACTTGGTTTGTTTTGTAAGAATTTGCTGAGACAGCAATATCTGCAAATAATGGGGGCCAGTTGCTCAAGTAAGGGACGACCAACAAGGGCTCACGTTGGTATTTGTTGGCCCAAAGGGTCAGCACGGTATACAATGTGTGAGAAATACGGATCACACACACAGGTATTATGCAAAGAATGGGAACGAATGACAGGATGATGGAGAACAGTTCCCCAGGGTGGGCAGTTTGAATCCTGAAGTATTGCAAAATCTAAGAAAAAGGACATGTCTAATAAAATCTGCAAAACAGAGGATTAGGCATTATGATTGTTTACAGTTATGGCAACAGGAAGGTGAGATACAAAGGGAATTAACTTACACAGCTTGTTCTCACTTTAGCAGGAAACACATGGCAACTGGAGAAGCAATGGCTACAGAGAATGGCATACTGGGATATGATGATAATAATGCACTTAGTAACTGTATTAACGATGATAAGAGTAAATGTAATAAATGTAATAATGATAGAAGGAAAACTGATAAATGTACAAATTCTAACCCGTGCAAGTTGCACCCCATGTTAAACTTCCCTCAGGATTACAAGCAAGAAAGTGAGCCCAGCACGATGTCGGCACCTTTTCCAGCAGCCATCATACGAGACACCCAGGTGGGCACGGCCCAATCGGTAAAGGCAGTAGTCAAGCCTCCTAACGGAGGGTCAGGTGAGGTCGTGTCCACAGGTAAGTACGGTATTGTATATTATGAAAATGTACATCATAGAGAAGTAGCGGTTTATGTATTAATGGAAGGTTTAACAAAAGCGTTGAGAACAAGGGTACAGACCACTCAACCTAACTGGAGAAGTATCTCGGTGGCTGCATTAAGAAAGTCCGCTGTTGGGCACGATCGGAACATCAGCAAACACAGGGAGTCACAGGGGGGTAAGCTGATGACAATAAGTAAACTACCTCAGTCTAAGCCCCAGACCCCTGTGGGTAAGTCGAATATGATAAGATGTTATAGTGCCAGAGGGAAGGTCATTATGCACGAAATTGTATGTTTAAAGACACATACCAGGTATATCAACCCCTTAGACAACAACATGACCATAATATCCGTAGAACCAGGGAAGCACAGGGAGAGCGGTTGATGGTGATGAGCATCCAAGCACTAGAGGAGGCATCAAATCGACCAAAACCACAGGCCCCTGGCACATGGAGGAAGCCAAGGGTTTGTTATCTTTGCAAAAGGGAAGGGCATTATGCCAACAACTGTAATAGCCCACATAAAGTCAGACCCCCTAGACAAGAACACGAGCAAAGTTATGACACACGTAATTATAATCAGGGATCATATATGAAGAATTTTGGGCCGCACCTGTAATTTGCAGCCAGTAAAGTTGATCATTAGACTTGTGTCACGATCCGGGTATCTGGACGCCATTTCTTACCCATCAGATGCCTCCTAAGGCTGGCTCAGCGCTCCAGGACCGGATCCCATCTGTTATCCTGATGTGTACATTCCTGTATCCTCTCCTGTCACTCTGGGACGCTGTCACAGTAAACGCCATATTACACCTGGCATGGCGTCTCCCGCGGCCTCCGCCGCCGTCCCTGAACTTCTGCATGCAGAGTGTCTGAGTGGCGATTACGTCAGCCGCGGCCTCCGCTGTGTCCGCGTGGTTGGATGTGCATCTGTCAGCCTGGCGCCTCCTGTCTCCGGTGGCCGGCGCCGCCATTACTGTTTTCATTACCACATGGATTACAAACCAAACTTCCCTCCAAGTGTCTGCATGGGCGCAGCCATCTTGGATTCTGTCAGCTGATCATTTCCACCAATCTGTTCTCAGTATTGATAATCTGCATAATTGCCTAGCCAATCCCTTCCTTGCTGCAGGTATAAATACACTGTGCCTGAGCAAGGAAGGCGTCAGTGCTTTGGTTGTCAAACCTAGTTCCTGTTTGTCTCTCTCCTGTGATTGTCTTCCAGGTTCCAGCTCCTGTCTCAAGACTTCCACCATAGAGACCCGCACCAGCATTCCACCTGCGGTGTAGCCTGACTCTCCAATCCATTGTGGATTCATCTGTTTCCAGCTACAACATTACCTGCTTCCAGCTCAGCTTCCAGCAGAGTACAGCTTCCCTTAAAGGGCCGGTGTCCTTTCTACACTTTACCACTCTCCACCGGTATTATTATTTCTCCGCTCTCAAGTTCTACATTTCAGTTCATATTTCATCGCTCCCAAGTTCATTTATTATTTAACTGGTTCCAGCCAGTATCCACTCCGTGCTAACAACAGTCTGGTTCCAGCCAGTATCCACAGCAGCTGTTTTATCTTCAGCAACCCAGCTTTTCCTGGAACACCAGCTGGCACAATCCTGGGTTATCTCCATTGCTACAGTCGGGCCTGGTAAGGACTTTCTATCTAGAAGATCATAAGAACTATCTCACACTACCAGTGCCCTGTGGCTCCTGCCATCCTGTAGTACCCAGGAACTGTATTTATTCTTTGCTGACTTTTACGTTTTCTTTTACTGCTGCTGTGTTGCGTGGTTGTCATAATAAACATCATTGACTTTTATCCAAGTTGTCGTGGTCACGCCTTCGGGCAGTTATTATTCATGTTACTTACATGTCCAGGGGTCTGATACAACCTCCCAGGTTCCGGTACATCTCAGCCCCTACAACTGAGGCTGCCTCCCGTCAGCTCAGGCCCTCAGTTGTGACAACTTGATAGTAAGCCTGAGGTTACAGTCAATGTACTTGGGAGGTCAGTTCCTTGTAGACACAGGGACGGCCGGGTAAACTTTGTAATTTATCTTTAAATGTTTTCTTCTCATCTCTAACGTTCACCAACAGAACTCAAACGTCACATGACTACTTGGTCTTTTTCAGAGGTCTACCCAACCCCAGTATATCTTACCAGCATCGTTGTGTTTGGCCAGACGCAAAGGGTGGAGAGTGGAGTGACAATGCCTATTCTATACCTTGTATAAAACACGCTAAAAGGTTAAAGAACACAGTACGCAATTGGCGTATGGAATACCGTAAGAGTACGCACGTAGCGTAACGAACGCTTAGCCGTGGATGAGACGCACAAGCGGCACGTTCGCTCACGGCTTAGTGCGTACAGGCAAGCACGCTATGGTCTGCCGACCAACGTAATGATACGCTATCAGCGTAGCGGACGCTCGGGACCACGAGGAGATCACAAGCGGCGCTGACGCTCACAGTGTTAAACCTTTATAACTATACCATAAACAATGTACTTATACCGTAAACCCTTGTGCAGTGATAAGGTGTAAATGCAACACAGTGTAACCTTGTTAGTTTAAAAGCTGTATGAGCGTATGTGACGCTCAGAGAACCCCTTAGCAATATAATAAACAGTCAAATACCGGTCTAAGGGTCTAACGCCTTTTAAGGAAATGAATGAACGTTCAATTGCAAAAGAATAATACAATACAAGTTATACACTACCAAGATAACATAAAATACCTAACCGGATAACTACACATAAAATACAATACAGATACAATTACATTTAAAGGGGGAAAGGAGAGAGAGAATGGCTTATAACATTAAATAAGAGACAATATGGTTGCAAAGAACTTACGCACCAGGGGAAACAATCGCAAGCGCCTTTTCTGGATATCCAGCTCCCGATTATCAGCAATGAGAACCGTTGAAGAGAGTAGAGAGCTGGCCCAGATCGGCTTGTCCTTTTATACACTACACACAATACAGTACAATGGCCCCTACATTCTTATTGTTCATTGGACACAGGAATTCGTCTTCGCATTATAACAAAAGGTCATAGGTTGGTTCATACAGGTGGGCTGTGACTATTTCAAACTGCTCAGGTGGGAGGGAAACTGGGTTTCCCGCCGCATGGGTAATAAAGTGCAAATATAGTAAATGTCCATAAACTTCTTATGTCCATAACTATACGCACGAGCGATTAATCCGCTTCAAACCAACACCGGAATATTGCTAATTATATTCTCTTCCGATGGATACTAAACACCACTGTGTAACCCCTGTCTGACCCTTCGTATCAAACAAAGAGGGATCTCTTTGTCTCTGAACATACTACATTAACTAAACTTTCAGATTCTATCAAAGGGGCCATAATCTACAAAATACATTATATGAATAAAATATGTTACGATTGAGTCGCCCGCTAGACGAACATAAACTCTACCGTAAATGCGCATACCGTGCGCCTGCGGGTGCACG
Organism: Pseudophryne corroboree; assembly: GCF_028390025.1. Taxonomy (NCBI): domain Eukaryota; kingdom Metazoa; phylum Chordata; class Amphibia; order Anura; family Myobatrachidae; genus Pseudophryne; species Pseudophryne corroboree. The sequence goes on from NC_086445.1 coordinate 262,547,446, forward strand.
CAACTGAGAGTATGCGCACGCACGGGAGGGCTCATGCACACGCAGCAGGCACTCGCATGAGGTGCATATATGGCAGTGTGTAGCGTGATATTTTTCTGACTTTGACAGTCCACCCTTTGGCAGTCACCAATAACTGCCACTTTCTAAAACATTTCAAAAAGAGAAAAATATATGTCATGTATAATACATTTCTATGATTGGGTAGGGGAGGAGAGGAGAAGGTAGGAAAAGGGTATGACCTAGTGAGATAGCAGAAGCATGTGTGTATGAATCCATGTTTGGGGGGTCATGTATCATCGTGCCGTACGTGTTTTAAATCAAGCTTCGAGGTATTGCGAAGTATACATTTGAATTCCTTCTTATCCCGTGGTACGGGTCTGTGGATGGGCTGTCAAACTTTACCGAGCTCTCTTCGGCTTTTGGTTGCAACAAAATGGGGGAGCACATTTTAGTTGATGATACATGAATGGGGGAATATGTGAGTGCTGATATCTGTGCCTATATTCCCTATCGACTATGTGTGTTATTACCTGAAGGTTGTAGAGATGAAGATAAAGAACAATTATGGTAAATGCAGTGATTAACTATGTGAGTTTAATATACATTTGCCGATTGAGGTCTTGTCTTGTGTCTTGTCTTGTCTTGTCTCGATGTACATGTTGACTGTAGTTTCCCGATGCTTTTGCCAACAATGCGAGCAAAGCTTTATCAATGTCCATAGACTTACAAAAAGTGTTGGGCTAGCGTAAAATTTAAAGTACTAGGGATATGGGGGTCTATGGCATAGTCCATCAATTGTCTGTGTAAAAGGTTGTCAAATTCTTCTTCCAAGCGGATGTCTTTTTACCTTGGAGGAAAACAAAGGAGAAACGGGTGAAAGAAACGGACCGTGGAATCACATTTTCATCACAACATTGTCTCTATCGTTGGGTCATAAACCAAATCAGTCGTTGTTATTACAGTATCTTCACTTCTTAAACTCATCACTCGGGCGCTACGTTTACACTTTGTTAAAACCCGAACGCATCTAAATATCAGACCGACCAATATGATGACACCCAGAGTACACAAAAGAAATTTCCCTACATCCATGATAATTCCTTGAGTCCATTCTCCTAAACCAGAGAACCAATTTCGTGGGTTCAACCATGACACCCAACTGGTCAGCTCATTACCCACAGCGGCAAGGGTGAAATTGTGTTTCCTTCGGAACTCCCACTTTAATTGCAAAATGTCATCCATCTTTTTGTCTATGACCTCGACCGGGTCCTCAGTGCTGTTTGTAATACATGTGCAGCACTTTATTCCATACTGAGTCGCTAGGGTAACACAATACCCGCCTGTCACAGCTGTGAGATAATTGAGAATCATCCTATGCTGAACCAGTTCTGTTTTGTAAGCTTGGAGCTCCCTTCCGGTATACCTGAATGTGTCATCATACATTTCAGTGATATTGTCTAATAAATTTGCAAGAGCAGATATGTATTTATAATTTATCACTCCTCTGGCGGTACGAGTGATATCTAACGCGATTAGGAATTGAATCCCGGTGGATTCATTGATCAGGTCAGAGGCCGGATGCTCTGTTCTTTCTATTAGGTGCCGTTTAACGATGTGTTCGTAATGAGTGTGAGTATAAGGAGCTTGGGCACTGCGGTGAATATCCTTCATTTTAGTGTGGGATACGGTCATTACCTCAGGCAGTACTTTTCCAATATAACATAACCCTTCTGAGTTTGGGGCAAGCCACTTATACGCCTTCCTCCCGCATGTGAAATATGCATCATCGGGGAGAACATATGGGACGGAGTAGGACATTACCATATTACACATTTTCCATATGAAATCTCCTAACCCTAATTCTCCCATCTGTTTAGTACACGTATCAGTTTGTACGATATGTGCACAGTATCCTGGTGATACCTCTCCAACTCTCATGGTCCTACTTCCTAGGGTATACCTATATCGGAAATATTTTCCACTACCGGCTATGTGGCGTATAAGTTCTGTATCTGTAGGCATTCTATCGGCTCTGTATGAAAAGGTCATGGTTTGGTTATTCCATGACACTTCCCAATTTCCCGGCTTTCGGGGATTGGAAATGTTAAAACATACTAGGGATCTATCCACATGATATTGGTGGAGCTTCAAACTAGGAGGACTGGAGATATTAAACCTCCTGTCCACCGGCCTCCCACCACTTAGCTCAAGTACCTCCCCTATAGTTAAAGGGAAGGGCACTAATCCTGATTTGCTATGGCCTTGAGGTACTTGAGAGCATACCCAACAATCTGTCTGATTTAACACTTTACCCACTAAGGAGTGATAGTCACTCAATGGATGCCGGTCCATGTGGATATTAAAACTGGATTGGCATTTCTTGATACACCCATCCTCAACTACACTGTCACAGAGTCTACAGATACAGTTCTCTTCAGCTAACAATCCTTCACAATTTCTTCTATTGTCAATGCTACCAGATCGTTTTCTGATACTCGCCTTTACTCGGTGATTATGTTGTTCTTGGAAATCTACGCCTCCATCTCTGTCATCAGAACCCATTCCAGAACCTCTCTCGACCTCCATGGTACTCTCGCCGGAACAGACTGCTCTGGTCAACATCATGGTCAACAGGAAAATCCGGATCACAGTCTCTTGGGGCAAGTCCATCTTATAGGAGGAAATGGAGAAAAATGAGAAGGGGGAAAGAAACAATTGAGGGAGATGGGATGGGAAGTGGAGAAAAACAATAAAAGGGAACAGGGAATCGACAACTGCCTCCGATCTTGTTATTCTCAATGCTCAGGTGCCGTTTCAGTCCTCCTGAAACAGACACTCCAGTGATACAACTTCCTCTACCGTCTGTTCTTTATCACGGGACCTCTCTGGATCAGCAACCTTCTTACAATGGGACGAATGAACCCAAGTCTCTCTCTCTGCAACCTTCAATGCTGTCGTGCTAATCAATAAGACTTGGTATGGTCCTTCCCATCTGTCAATAAGGCAACCTGAGCGTAGAAAATTCCGTATCATTACATAATCCCCAGGTTCAATGTCATGACAATTACTATCTGGCAGATCAGGAATCACTAACTTCAAATTATCATTCTGATTCTTTAGCTGTTTACTCATCTTAACCAAATACTTTACAGTCACTTCATTGTTACACTTCAAATCATCCTGAGGGTTAATCATGACATGCGGTTGTCGACCAAACAGAATTTCAAAAGGGGACAGATTAAGAGGGGACCTGGGAGTGGTTCTGATGCTGTATAATACAAGGGGCAAAGCTTCTGGCCATGTCAATCCTGTTTCTGCCATAACTTTGCTCAATTTATTTTTAATAGTGCTGTTCACTCTTTCTACCTTCGCACTCGCCTGGGGGCGGTACGGAGTGTGCAGCTTACTATCAATTCCCATCAACTTACACATTCCTTGGAAGACATCACCTGTAAAATGGGTACCCCTATCACTTTCAATTATTCTAGGGATACCATATCTACACACAAATTCCTGTACAATTTTCTTAGCAGTAAACATTGCGGTATTTGTGGCTGCAGGAAATGCTTCGACCCAATTTGAAAACACATCTATACAAACTAGTACATACTTCAAATTTCGACAAGGGGGTAATTGTATAAAATCAATTTGTATTACCTGAAAAGGGCCGCCTGTAGGTGGGATATGAGATGGTTCTGTTGGTATTGCCTTTCCGATATTCTTCCTCAAGCAGGTGAGGCATGACATTGCTCTCTTTCCCGCATGGGAAGAAAATCCTGGGGCGCACCAATATGCTCTTACCAACTTGCACATCCCTTCCTTGCCTAGATGAGTCAGCCCATGTGCTGCTTCAGCCAAACTTGGAAGGTATGCTCTGGGTGCCACTGGTTTACCCTGTTCATCTGTCCAAAGTCCTGAGGACTCCTGGCCATATCCTTTTGCCGTCCAAACTGCCTTTTCCTGTGTGGAACACAAATTTTGCATGTCACACAATTTCTGTGTGTTGACGGTATTAAATACCATCAGTTGTGTGGTGTCTGTCTGTCTGGGGGTACCAGCTGCTAACTTAGCAGCTTCGTCTGCTCGGCTGTTACCAAGTGATACTGGGTCTTGGCTATATGTATGTGCTTTACACTTGATAACAGCCACTCTGTCGGGTTCCTGTATCGCTGTTAGAAGCCTTTTGATGTGAGCTGCATGCGCTACCGGTGTACCAGCTGCCGTCATGAAATTTCTGAGGCGCCATAGGGCTCCGAAATCATGGACTACTCCGAAGGCGTATCTAGAATCGGTGTAGATATTGGCTGACTTGCCCTTAGCCAATTCACATGCTCTGGTTAGGGCAACCAGTTCAGCAACCTGGGCTGAGTGAGGTGGGCCTAGCGGTTCTGCTTCTATGGTGCCTTGGTCATCTACGACTGCGTATCCAGTACACAAGTCTCCCGAGTCCGTCTGTCTGTGACAACTACCGTCAGTGTAGAAAGTAAGATCTACATCTTCCAGTGGGTTGTCACTGATGTCAGGCCTTGCCGTGAAATTTTGGGTCAAATACTCCATACAATCATGCATGTCATCTCCTGTATTAAATCCTCCTTCCCCATCACTCTCATCCTCCACCCTTTGTGCCTGTGCAGGCACACCTGGGAGATACGTTGCAGGATTTAATGCACTGCATCTCTTTATGGTGATGTTTACGGGGGCCATTAATGCCAATTCCCATCTTGTAAACCGCGCTGATGAGACGTGCCTGGTTTGGGCAGAATTTAGCAAGGCTGACACTGCATGCGGTGTATGGATTGTGAGGTTGTGTCCTAGCACTACATCTTCGCTTTTTGTAACTAGCAATGCTATCGCTGCAACACTTCGCAAGCATGTGGGGAGGGATCGCGCTACCGTATCTAGCTGAGCGCTGTAGTATGCTACCGGCCTGCTGGCATCACCGTGCTTTTGGGTTAGGACGCCTGCCGCGCAACCAGCACTTTCTGTTCCGTACAGCTCAAAGGGTTTCCCATAGTCTGGCATACCTAATGCTGGTGCCTGCGTTAGGCACTGTTTAAGTCTCTCAAATGCCATCTCGGATTCGTCTGTATGCGAAATCCGATCAGGTTTGTTTGATGAGACCATCTCCTGCAAAGGTAATGCTAGAATGGAAAAACCTGGGATCCAGTTACGGCAATACCCACACATTCCTAGAAATGTTCTGATCTGTTGCTGGGTTTGTGGCAGAGTCAGGTCTCGAATTGCTTGAATTCTATCAGCGGTCAGGTGTCTCAGTCCTTGTGTCAGACAGTGTCCCAGATATTTTACTTTAGTCTGGCATAATTGCAACTTGTCTTTGGAAACCTTGTGTCCTGTGTCTGAAAGATAAAACAGGAGCTGTTTTGTATCTTTCAGGGACGCTTCCAGTGAATCTGAACATAGTAGTAGATCATCCACATACTGTATCAATACTGATCCACTCTCTGGTTGGAAAGACTGTAAACAATCATGCAAAGCCTGTAAAAATATACTTGGGCTGTCTATGAAACCTTATGGTAATCGAGTCCATGTGTATTGGACTCCTCTGTATGTGAATGCAAACAAATATTGGCTGTCAGGGTGCAGAGGTACCAAGAAGAAGGCAGAGCAGAGGTCAATAACAGTGAAAAATTTCGCAGTGGGAGGGATTTGCATAAGGATGACAGCTGGATTTGGCACTACGGGGAACTGACTCTCAACTATTTTGTTAATCCCCCTTAGATCCTGCACTAGCCTGTAACCCCTCCCCCCACTCTTTTTCACAGGGAAGATGGGACTATTGGCAGTGCTGGATGTTCTTACCAGAATGCCCTGTTGTAGCAAGCGCTCTATTACGGGGTATACTCTGTCGAAGTCAGAAAAATGTCTCAATGCACACTGCCATATTTGCACCGCACACTGGTCCGTGCTGCGCATGCGTACGCTCTCCCGTGGAAGCGCATACCCGCAATAGCGTGCACTCGCACGCGCAGTATGCGCATTTACGGTAGAGTTTATGTGATCGTAGCGTGCGACTCATTCGTTACAAAAGTTCACAATTAATGTCGTTTATAGATCATGTTCCCCTCAATAGTTTCTGTAAGTTTGGTTTAGATAGAATGTCCCTGAGCGGAGGAATCCCTCTTTGTATTGTACGAAGGGTCTAACAGGAGTCATACAGTAGTATTTGGTACCCATCGGAAGAGTATTTAATTAGCAATATTCCGGTGTTGGTTTGGAGCGTATTAATCGCTCGTGCGAATAGTTATGAACATAAGAAGTTTATGTCCATTTCTATTATTTACCCATACTCAGGTATGCGGCGGGAAACCCAGTTTCCCACCCACCTGAGCCGTTTAAACTCAGCACAGCCCACCTGTATGAATCAACCTATGACCTTTGGTTACAGTACAGGGCCGAATTCCTGTGTCCAATAAACTGAAGGATTGTAGGACCAGGAGATTGCATTGTGTGTGGGGCATAAATAGGCAGGCCGACCACATCCAGCTCTCACTCTCTCATCAACGGTTATCTGCTGATAATCGGGAGCTGGATATCGAGGCGCAGGCGATCATACCCTTTGTGCGTAAGTTCTCTCCGTAATCATTGTCTTTCTGTGAGCCAATTCCTCTCTCTCCCTCTGTGTCTATTTCTCTCTCTCTATTTTCTCTTTTCTCTCGTAACTCCCCTAGACTAAACTTTATAGTATTGTATTGTATTGTGTTAGGCCAGGATAGTATTGTAGTTTATCCCTTAGTTAGGTGTTTGGTTAGGAAGGCTTTGTTATATTGTAGTGTATCATTTGTACTGTGTTACTCTTTTACAAGTATACTAGATATAATACAGATAATAGGCTTCGGAACCCTAAACCAGTATCAGTGTATTTACTATAGTGTTAAGTGTTCACTTGAGCGTCGGTGACGCTCAAACAGCTTTGTAGGTAGTCAGGCTACACAAAGTTGCATTTACACCCTGTATTCACATTAAGGTATATAGCGCATTACATTGTTAAAAGGTTTAAATATAAAGGTATTGTGCTGTGAGCGTCTGCACCGCTGGTGACCTCCTCGTGGTCTCGAGCGTACGCTACGTTACAGTGGAATCTTTCCCCTAGACATAACCAATAACGTGTCCTGTGATCGCTGGGCCGTGAGCGAACGTGACGCTTGAGCGTCTCGCCTACGGCTGAGCGATCGTTACGCAAATAGCGTATCATTACGGTATTTCTTAAGTAAACAGCGTACAGTGTTCTTAGCTTCATAAGGGTTGTTTATACGACATAGGAATTTAGCATTGTCAATTGCGGGCTCGCCCGGTCCTTTTCACATCTGCACTAGGTAGATCAGCAGACTTTATCCCCCAGCAAAAGGGTGGGAGGTTGTCTCACAGTTGCTGACGGGATAAGCGTCTGCTTCGCTTAGGTAAAGAGTGCTGAAGGAACCCGGTAACCGGAAGTAAGAACAAAACGCTTGTGTCTTTTAAAACTGTTTATTTTTCTTTTGTCTTGCGTACGCACGCATATACCTGCATTTCTTTCCACTTGTATATTTCATTTTTCGTATATCACTATTCCTGTTTGCCAATTTTATAGTTGATAGAAAGTGCAAAAAGAGATTTGCTGTTATTTAATAGTAAAAGTAATAATTAAAGTATAGAACACGGTTTTGTCTTAGAGACGAGGCAGCCAGTGTGCAGTGTGGATTGCGGTGGATGATCAGGGATCATCTACATTGATAAATATTGTGTTACGGTGGATCCTCTGCATTGCGTACACGTGTCGCTAACAAAGACTAGCGTACGCAATCCGAAAGGCAGACGCACGCAGCGTACATTACGCAACGTAGCGTCTGGTTACGTCCACGTAGCTCAAGTTGTGATAAAGTGGATTTTAGCGCAAAGCGATAATTAGCGCAAAGGCGATAAGTAACGCACAGCGGTAGATAACGCGACGCGGTAAATAACGCAAATCAATTTTTGGAAAACCCGAAATTTAGTTTAACAGATCCTGCTCCTAATTAGTAACACACTTGGGCTGAAGACAAATTTCTGCGCAGAAATAGAGGTAGAAACAAAAGTGTACATGTGTTGAGTGAGTGTGTTTATACAATTTTAAAGGGGGAACCAAAAGGAAAGCCGAGTACTCGTCAAGGAACATACGTGTAAGTGACATATACGGTGGCTAGGGAGGCATCTCTGGTTAAATAAATATTTGAGCATTAGAGTATAGCGGACCATAAGGTGTAACAAGACCAGGAGGTCATAGTGTAACAAGACCAGGAGGTCATAAGGTAACAAGACCAGGAGGTCATAAGGTAAAAAGGTCCGCTATAAAAGTCCAGTGGCACAACGCCTGGGGTGTTGGTGCAGAACCCATATAGGCCATTAAGCTCTGGCTGAAGGAATTCGCAGCCGAAATTTTCGATTCCACTGGTCGCTCCGCACATAAGATTAGTTGCTTATGTGCTGAACGATTGTACCGCACGTAATTGTGTGCATTGGTAAACCTGACCGGTACTATTTGTGTACGAAGGTCATAAACGCTATTTGTACATTCTGACGTGATTTGTGTAATTTTTTATTTTTGGAAGGGAAGTTCGCTGGTCACTCAGGAACTATCTAACAACCCCAACGTTTACTGGAAAGAGTAAGTGTCCTGCGGGTATCCCTCATATGTTCCAGTAAACTGAAGGTTCCATAGGGGCCCTGTATCGAGTACGCCAGCACCATATCGGTGTGATCAGGTCGTATTGGTCGAGGTGGGCGAGTGAGTGGGGTACTCGGTAAACCGCCACCGCCGGCCTACTGTGGAGTAATTTGGTTGTCTGTAAAGGCTTGCTGAAAACCTTGATACAGAAAATCCAAGGAGGACTAAGCAACACCTACAGACGATGGGGGCCAGTTGCTCAGGTAGGGGGCGATCAACCCTGGTTCAGGTTGATTCTGTGAACCGACCAGTTGGGTCGGCACGATATGTAATGTGTGAAAAATATGGAATTCACACCGAATCTTTATGTGATGAATGGGAGAGAATGACTGTACAAGACAGGGACAAGTTCCCAAGAATAGGTAGTTTCAGCCCGGAAGTGTTACAAAATTTAAGGAGGAGGATATGTCTCGTAAAACCAACAAAGAGACGAATTCAGCATTATGATTATTTACAGTTGTGGCACCAGGAAGGTGAGATACAGAGAGGTTTGGCTCTGGCGGCAGGATCTGGGGCAGTAAGGAAACTGATAGCCACAGCTCCTCCTCCACCATATATATCAGGAGAGAAGTTGATTACGGAGAAAGACGCACTGGGTTGTAAAACTAAAACTCTTAGTAACCATGTTAATGTTAATGATGTTAACCAAATAACCCATGCAAGTATTAACCCGTGCAAGTTGTACCCTGTTTTGAACCTTCCCCAGGAGTGTGATCAAGAAGACGATCCATCAACAATTTCAGCTCTCTCTCTTGCAGCCACCATTTCAGAGACTACAGTAGGCACATCAACAGCCACGAGATTAGTGAAGGCCCCTAGCGGAGGGATAGGTGAGGTCGTGTCATCAGGTAAGTACGGCACCATGCATTACACTGAAACACTTACACCCCAAGCTGTAGAATCTACACAGAGTGAAGTTATAAGAGTTAATCCAGTTAAGGTGATAGTAGTTCCCAATGGGAAAACAGATGCATCAGGAGTCACACCCATCAGGAACATCGCCATGTATTGCCCGTTCACTAGAATGGAATTAAGGACCATAGTGTCTGAATTCCCAGACCCCAGAAAGGATTTAGTGGCAAGCCAAAAATATATCAGGGATCTAGGAAACACTTTAGAGCCCAATAATAAGGATTGGCAGGTAGTGCTAAGAGCTTGCTTACCCCCCAGTGTCGACCCAGTTAAATTCTTGGCTGATTGTGGACTAGACAAAGAGGTACCACTTACAGATGTGTACGACCAGGATAATGTAAAAAGGATAAATTTGCAGCTAAAAGAATATTTCCCAGCCGTTGCTAAATGGAATAAACTATTTTCCATCAAACAAAAAGAGTCTGAAACGGCAGCAGAATATTTCCACCGGGCATTATCAGAAATGGCAAAATACACTGGTATAGAAGACATAAAGACCAACCCAAACCATCGAGAAGTAGCAGTATCTGTACTGATGGATGGTTTGAAAGAAACATTAAAGGCTAGGGTACAGACCACACAACCATGTTGGCGAGGTCTGTCAGTGTCCACTTTGAGAGAGGCTGCTGTTGATCACGACAAAAACATCACTAGGCACAGGGAGTCGCAAAGTGATAAGTTGATGTCCGTAAGTATACAGGCGCTGACCACAAGGCAGCCTGCGTATGTACCACCGAATCCTGTGGGTAAGGCAAGTGGAATAACATGTTTTTCTTGTAACAGACCAGGACATTTTGCACGAGAATGTAGATCAAAGAATGTACAAAGATCTTTTCAACCCCCCAGACAACAACACCACACACGACATTGGGAGCAGGGTCCACAGAGGCGGAGTTTTGAGCCACATACAGGGGAAACAAAAAGATACCCCCCGAACAGAGATTGGCACGCCTCTGGTAGTTCCCAGCTAACTCCCCCACAAGTAGTTGCTGCCACTGGGATTCAGGGAGGTCACCATACCCAATAGGGGTGTGGCCATACCTGTAATCTGCAGCCAGTTAAGTTGATTGCTAGTCTTGGAAGTGAACCAGAGATTGCAATCAATGTAGCTGGTAAAACTTTAAATTTTCTTGTAGACACAGGGGCGGCCAAGTCAGTGATAAATTCGACAGTGGGCATGAGAACCACTGGTAGGACAGTTCCAGCCATAGGAGTAACAGGAGTAGTCCAGCACTACCCTGTTAGCAAACCAGCCGAGATTACAATAGGGCCTCTGCACACCAAGCATTCCTTTTTGCTGGCTGTATCGGCACCGACCAATCTCCTGGGAAGAGACTTACTATGCAAAATGGGTTGCGTCATTTATTGTACTCCTGAAGGTGTATTCTTGGACATACCTGAGAATCACGCTCAAGAAGTACGAGATATGTTAGACTCCCCATCAAAATTAATGTCACACACCATTATGACAAATAGGAACCCATCCCAGGTAGAAGAGATGACATCTCAGATACCAGATTCACTTTGGACAAAAGATGGACAAGACACTGGATTAATGGCAAACGTAGCTCCAGTAGTAGTGCAAGTAAAAGATGGTAGGATAGCTCCAAAAATCCCACAGTATCCTCTGAAGCCAGAGGTGGAGTTAGGAGTTTTTCCCGTAATAGAGCGCTTGCTACAACAGGGCATTCTAGTAAGAACGTCCAGCACAGCAAATAGTCCCATCTTCCCTGTTAAAAAGAGTGGGGGGAGGGGTTACAGGCTAGTGCAGGATCTAAGGGGGATTAACAAAATAGTTGAGAGTCAATTCCCTGTAGTGCCTAATCCAGCTGTCATCCTAATGCAAATTCCTCCCACTGCCAAATTTTTCACTGTTATTGACCTCTGCTCCGCTTTCTTTTCGGTACCTCTGCACCCTGACAGCCAATATTTGTTTGCATTTACATACAGAGGAGTCCAATACACGTGGACTCGATTACCCCAAGGTTTCATAGATAGTCCAAGTATATTTTCTCAGGCTTTGCATGATTGTTTACAGTCTTTCCAACCGGAAAGTGGATCAGTGTTGATACAGTATGTGGATGATCTACTACTGTGTTCAGATTCACTGGAAGCCTCTCTGAAAGATACGAAACAACTCCTGTTTCACCTTTCAGACACAGGTCACAAGGTTTCCAAAGACAAGTTACAATTATGCCAAGCTAAGGTAAAATATTTGGGACACTGTCTAACACAAGGACTGAGACACCTGACCGCTGATAGAATCCAAGCCATTAGAGACATGACACTACCACAAACCCAGCAACAGATCAGAACGTTTTTAGGAATGTGTGGGTATTGCCGTAATTGGATCCCAGGGTTTTCCATATTGGCACTACCTCTGCAGGAAATGGTCTCCTCAAACAAACCTGATCGGATTTCGCATACAGACGAATCTGAAACGGCATTTGAGAGACTCAAACAGTGTCTAACGCAGGCACCTGCACTAGGTATGCCAGACTATGGGAAACCCTTTGAACTATACGGAACAGAAAGTGCTGGGTGCGCAGCAGGTGTACTAACACAAAAACACGGTGACGCCAGCAGGCCAGTTGCATACTACAGCGCTCAGCTAGATACGGTAGCGCGGTCCCTCCCCACATGCTTGCGTAGCGTTGCGGCGATAGCATTGCTAGTGACGAAAAGCGAAGATGTCGTGCTAGGCCACAACCTCACAATCCATACACCACATGCAGTATCTGCCTTATTAAATTCTGCCCAAACCAGACATGTCTCATCAGCAAGGTTTACGAGATGGGAATTGGCATTAATGGCCCCAGTAAACATCACCATAAGGAGATGCAGCGCATTAAACCCTGCAACATTTCTCCCAGGTGTGCCTGGACAGGCACAAAGGGTGGGAGGTGAGAGTGATGGGGAAGGAGGATTTTATACAAAGGAGGATGCACATGATTGTATGGAATATTTGACCCAAAATTTTACCGCAAGGCCTGACATCAGTGACAATCCACTAGAAGATGCAGAACTCACGTTCTACACGGACGGTAGTTGTCACAGACAGTCAGACTCGGGAGACTTGTGTACTGGATACGCAGTCGTAGATGACCAAGACACCATAGAAGCGGAACCGCTAGGCCCACCTCACTCAGCCCAGGTTGCTGAACTGGTCGCCCTAACCAGAGCATGTGAATTGGCTAAGGGTAAGTCTGCCAATATCTACACCGATTCTAGATACGCGTTCGGGGTAGTCCATGATTTCGGAGCCCTATGGCGGCTCAGAAATTTCATGACGGCAGCTGGCACACCGATAGCGCATGCAGCGTATATAAAAAGGCTTCTAACAGCGATACAGGAACCCGACAGAGTGGCTGTTATCAAATGTAAAGCACATACGTATAGCCAAGACCCAGTATCCCTTGGTAACAGCCGAGCAGACGAAGCTGCAAAGCTTGCAGCTGCTACCCCCATACGGACAGACACCACACAGTTGATGGTATTTAATACCATCAACACACAGAAGTTGTGTGAGATGCAGAATTTGTGTTCCACTCAAGAGAGAGCAGTCTGGAAGGCAAAGGGATATGGCCAGGAGCCCTCAGGGCTCTGGACGGATGGACATGGTAAACCAGTGGCCCCCAGGGCATACCTTCCATGTCTGGCTGAAGCAGCTCACGGGCTGACTCATCTAGGCAAGGAGGGGATGTGCAAATTGGTAAGAGCATACTGGTGCGCCCCAGGATTCTCCTCTCATGCTGGTAAAAGAGCAATGTCATGCCTTACCTGTCTGAGAAAGAATATTGGAAAGGCAATACCTACAGAACCCTCCCATATCCCACCTGCCGGCGGCCCTTTCCAAGTAATACAAATTGACTTCATCCAATTGCCCCCATGTAGAAACTTAAAGTATGTACTTGTCTGTATAGATGTTTTCTCGAATTGGGTCGAAGCTTTTCCAGCAGCTACAAACACTGCTATGTTTACAGCTAAGAAAATCGTGCAGGAATTTGTATGTAGATATGGTATCCCTAGAATCATTGAAAGTGATAGGGGTACCCATTTTACAGGTGATGTCTTTCAAGGAATGTGTAAGTTGATGGGAATTGATAGCAAGCTGCACACTCCGTACCGTCCACAGGCGAGTGCGAAGGTCGAAAGAGTGAACAGCACTATTAAAAATAAATTGAGTAAAGTAATGGCAGAGACAGGATTGACATGGCCAGAAGCTTTACCCATTGTTTTATATAGCATCAGAACCACTCCCAGGTCCCCTCTTAATCTGTCTCCTTTTGAAATTCTGTTTGGTCGACAACCGCATGTCATGATTAACCCTCAGGATGATTTGAAATGTAACAATGAAGTAACTGTAAAGTACTTGATTAACATGAGTAAGCAGTTGAGGAGTCAAAATGATAATCTGAAGTTGGTGATTCCTGATTTACCAGATAGTAATTGTCATGACATTGAACCTGGGGATTATGTAATGATACGAAATTTTCTACGCTCAGGTTGTCTTATTGATAGATGGGAAGGACCATACCAGGTCTTATTGACTAGCACCACAGCATTGAAGGTTGCTGAGAGAGAGACTTGGGTCCATTCATCCCACTGCAAGAAGGTTGCTGACCCAGAGAAGTCCCGTGATAAGGAACAGACGGTAGAGGTTGTATCACTGGAGTGTCTGTTCCAGGAGGACTGAGGCGGCACCTGAGCCTTGAAGATCGAAAGCAGTTGTCGACTCCCTTCTCCCTTTTATTGTTTTTCTCCACTTCCCATCCCTTCTCCCTTGATATTTCTTTTTCCCCTTTCTCATTCTTCTCCATTTCCTCCTCAAAGATGGACTTGCCCAAAGAGACTGTGATCCGGATTTTGATGTTAACCATGATGTTGACCAGAGCAGTCTGTTCCGGCGAGAGTACCATAGAGGTCGAGAGAGGTTCTGGAATGGGTTCCGATTATGATGATGGAGGCGTAGTTTTCCAAGATCAACCAATCCAACAAGCAAAGGCGAGTATCAGAAAACGATCCGATAGAAGAAATTGTGATGGATTGTTAGCTGAGGAAAATTGTATCTGTAGGCTCTGTGGTAATCTGGTTGAAGATGGATGCATAAAGCAATGCCAATCTAGTTTTAATATCCATATGGACCGGCATCCATTGAGTGACTATCACTCTCTAGTGGGTAACGTGTTGAACCAAACAGATTGTTGGGTATGCTCTCAAGTACCTCAGGGTCACAGCAAATCAGGGCTAGTACCATTTCCTTTAACGTTAGGGGAAGTACTTGAGCTAAGTGGTGGGAGACCGGTGGACCGGAGGTTTAACATCTCCAGCCCTCCTAGTTTGAAGCTCCACCAATACCATGTGGATAGGTCCCTCCTATGTTTTAACATCTCCAATCCTAGAAAACCGGGAAATTGGGAAGTGTCATGGAGCAACCTTTCCATGACCTTTTCACACAGAGCAGATAGAATGCCTACAGATACAGAGCTCGTACGCCACATAGCCAGTAGAGGAAAATCTTTTCGGTATCGATATACCTTAGGAAATAGGATTACTAGAGTTGGAGAGGTATCACCAGGATACTGTGCACATATCGTACAGACCGATACGTGCATTAGGCAGATGGAAGAATTAGGGTCAGGAGATTTCACCTGGAAGGTTTGTAACATGGTCATGTCCTTCTCCGTCCCTTATGTTCTCCCCGATGATGCATATTTCATATGCGGGAGAAAGGCGTACAAGTGGCTTGCCCCAAACTCTGAAGGATTGTGTTATATTGGAAAAGTATTGCCTGAAGTGATGACTGTAACACATGACAAAATGAAGGACATACACCGTGGTGCCCAAGCTCCTTATACTCACACTCACTACGAACACCGAGTTAAAAGACAACTGTCAGAAAGGTTAGAGCATCCGGCCTCTGATCTTATCCATGAATCCACCGGGATTCAGGTTCTGGTAGCGTTAGATTTCACTCGTACCGCTCGAGGTGTGATGAATTATAAATACATTTCCGCACTCGCCAATTTGTTAGATAATATCACTGAAATGTATGATGACACGTTTAGATACACTGGAAGAGAACTTCAAGCTTACAAAACAGAACTAGTTCAGCATAGGATGGTTCTTAATTACCTTACAGCAGTAACAGGCGGATATTGTGTTACATTGGCAACACAGTACGGTATAAAGTGTTGCACGTATATCACAAATAACACCGAGGATCCGGTAGAGGTCATAGACCAAAAGATGGACGATATTCTGCAATTAAAGTGGGAATTTCGTCGGAAACACAATCTCACCCTTGCTGCTGTAGGTAATGAGCTGACTGGTTGGGTGTCATGGTTGAACCCGCGAAATTGGTTCTCCGGTTTGGGAGAGTGGGCTCAAGGAGTCATAATGGATGTTGGAAAGTTTCTCCTGTGTATCTTAGGTGTCGTTATATCTATTGGATTGATATTTAGATGCGGGCAGGCTTTGATGAGGTGTAAACAAAGTACGAAAGTGATGAGCTTGAGGAGTGAGGAAACTGTAATTAACCTGGATTTGATTTATGACCCAATGCTAGAAACCATGACGTAATGATGTAATGAGTATACGGTCCGTCTTTCACCCATTTCTATGTTTTCCTCCGAGGTACAAAGACCCACGTAGACGAAGGACCTGATGAGCCAAGGGGCCGACAACGGAAAGATGGAAAGAAGAAGAGCAGACAACCTGATATACAAGATTTGATGGACAATGCCATGGGTACCCCAGTTTCCCTAGGAACTTTAAAATCACGCTAGCCCAACATTTTTTGTAAATCCATGGACGTTGTTTGCTTTACTCACGATTTATGAGCAAAAGCACAAAGAAGAAAACTGCAATCAAACGACACCAATCAAGACCTCAATCGACGAACGTACATTAACCTGACATAGAATATCATTGCATTTTTCGTAAGTGTTCTTTATCTTCATCTCTGCAACCCTCAGGTAATAACACACATAGTCGATAGGGAATACAGGCACAGATAGCAGCAACCACATACCCCCCCAATTCATGTATCATCAACTAAAATGTGCATCCCCATTGTGTTACAACCACAGCCGAAATGAGCTCGGTAGAGTTTGACAGCCCATCCACAGACCTGTACCACAGGATAAGAAGGAATTCAAATGTATACTTCGCAATACCTCGAAGCTTGATTTACCACACGTACGGCACGATGATACATGACCCCCCCCCCAAACATGGACTCATACACACATGCTCCTGCTTTCTCACTAGGTCATACTCTCTTCACACCTACTCCATTCTTCCTCCTTTCCCCACCATGGAAATCAATTAACCCCTGACTTACATTTTTCTCCTTAAATATTTTGTGGCAGTTATTATTGACTGCCAAAGGGTGGACTGTCGAAGTCAGAAAAATGTCTCAATGCACACTGCCATATTTGCACCGCACACTGGTCCGTGCTGCGCATGCGTACGCTCTCCCGTGGAAGCGCATACCCGCAATAGCGTGCACTCGCACGCGCAGTATGCGCATTTACGGTAGAGTTTATGTGATCGTAGCGTGCGACTCATTCGTTACAAAAGTTCACAATTAATGTCGTTTATAGATCATGTTCCCCTCAATAGTTTCTGTAAGTTTGGTTTAGATAGAATGTCCCTGAGCGGAGGAATCCCTCTTTGTATTGTACGAAGGGTCTAACAGGAGTCATACAGTAGTATTTGGTACCCATCGGAAGAGTATTTAATTAGCAATATTCCGGTGTTGGTTTGGAGCGTATTAATCGCTCGTGCGAATAGTTATGAACATAAGAAGTTTATGTCCATTTCTATTATTTACCCATACTCAGGTATGCGGCGGGAAACCCAGTTTCCCACCCACCTGAGCCGTTTAAACTCAGCACAGCCCACCTGTATGAATCAACCTATGACCTTTGGTTACAGTACAGGGCCGAATTCCTGTGTCCAATAAACTGAAGGATTGTAGGACCAGGAGATTGCATTGTGTGTGGGGCATAAATAGGCAGGCCGACCACATCCAGCTCTCACTCTCTCATCAACGGTTATCTGCTGATAATCGGGAGCTGGATATCGAGGCGCAGGCGATCATACCCTTTGTGCGTAAGTTCTCTCCGTAATCATTGTCTTTCTGTGAGCCAATTCCTCTCTCTCCCTCTGTGTCTATTTCTCTCTCTCTATTTTCTCTTTTCTCTCGTAACTCCCCTAGACTAAACTTTATAGTATTGTATTGTATTGTGTTAGGCCAGGATAGTATTGTAGTTTATCCCTTAGTTAGGTGTTTGGTTAGGAAGGCTTTGTTATATTGTAGTGTATCATTTGTACTGTGTTACTCTTTTACAAGTATACTAGATATAATACAGATAATAGGCTTCGGAACCCTAAACCAGTATCAGTGTATTTACTATAGTGTTAAGTGTTCACTTGAGCGTCGGTGACGCTCAAACAGCTTTGTAGGTAGTCAGGCTACACAAAGTTGCATTTACACCCTGTATTCACATTAAGGTATATAGCGCATTACATTGTTAAAAGGTTTAAATATAAAGGTATTGTGCTGTGAGCGTCTGCACCGCTGGTGACCTCCTCGTGGTCTCGAGCGTACGCTACGTTACAGTGGAATCTTTCCCCTAGACATAACCAATAACGTGTCCTGTGATCGCTGGGCCGTGAGCGAACGTGACGCTTGAGCGTCTCGCCTACGGCTGAGCGATCGTTACGCAAATAGCGTATCATTACGGTATTTCTTAAGTAAACAGCGTACAGTGTTCTTAGCTTCATAAGGGTTGTTTATACGACATAGGAATTTAGCATTGTCAACTCCTAACTCCACCTCTGGCTTCAGAGGGTATTGTGGGATTTTTGGAGCTATCCTACCATCTTTTACTTGCACAACTACTGGAGCTACGTTTGCCATTAATCCAGTGTCTTGTCCATCTTTAGTCCAAAGTGACTCTGGTATTTGGGATGTCATTTCTTCTACCTGGGATGAACTCCTATTTATCATATCGGTCTGTGACATTAATTTTGATGGGGAGTCTAGCATGTCTCGTACTTCCTGAGCGTGATTCTCAGGTATGTCTAAGAATACACCTTCAGGAGTACAATAAATGACGCACCCCATTTTACACAATAAATCTCTTCCCAGGAGATTAGTCGGTGCCGATGCAGCCAGCAAAAAGGAATGCTTGGTATGCAAGGGCCCTATTGTAATCTCTGCTGGTTTGCTAACAGGGTAGTGCTGTACTACTCCCGTTACTCCCATGGCTGGAATTGTTTTTCCAGTGGTTCTCATGCCCACTGTCGAATTTATCACTGATTTGGCCGCCCCCGTATCTACAAGGAAATTTAATGATTTACCAGCTACATCAATTGTGATCTCGGGTTCACTTCCAAGACTTGCAATCAATTTCACTGGCTGCAGATTACAGGTGTGGCCACACCCCTATTGGGTATGGTGACCTCCCTGAATCGCGCTGGCAGCAATTACTTGTGGTGGGGGTAGATGGGAACTATCAGAGATTTGCCAGTCTCTTCTTGGGGGATACCTTTTTGTTTCCCCTGCATGTGGCTCATAGCTCCGCCCTTTTGGTCCTTGATCCCAGTGTCTCGTATCAGGTCGTTGTCTATAGGGTTGATATGAATTTTGTATTGGTCTTACTTTACAATCACGTGCTATGTGTCCCTCTCTGTGACAACTATAACATTTTATACCTCTTGACTTACCCACAGGGGTCACAGTTCTGGGCTGAGGTGGCCGGGTAGTGAGGGCCTGTATGCTCACAGCCATTAACTTATCACTCTGTGACTCCCTGTGTCTGATGATATTCCGATCATGCCCAGCAGCAGCCTCTCCCAATGCATCCACCGACATACCTCTCCAATCAGGCCTAGTGGTTTGTATTCTATTCCTTAAAACCTCTTTTAGACCGTCCATCAATACTGAAACAGCTACTTCCCTGTGGTGTACATTTGTTTTAATGTCATCTATACCAGTGTACCTAGCCATATCCTGCAGAGCCCGGTGAAAATACTCTGATGTGGATTCACCTTCTTTTTGTTTTATTGTAAAGATTTTATTCCACTTTACAACTGCACGAAAATATACTCCTAACTGTAAGTTGATTCTCTTTACATTATCCTGATTATACTCATCTGTTAGTGGTACTTCCTCATCTAACTTGCAATCAGCGATAAACTTTAACGGATCAACACTGGGGGGTAAACATGCCCTCAAAACTGTCCTCCAATCTTTGTTATTTGGCTCTGCAGAATTTCCTAGCTCTCTAATATACTTTTGACATGCAGCTAAGTCTTTTCTAGGATCAGGGAATTCAGACATCATTGACCTTAATTCCGTTCGGGAAAAGGGACAGTGCATGGCGATGTTTCTGATTGGGGTTGCCCCTGAAGTATCAGTCTTCCCATTTGGCACTGCTATTACCCTAACGGGATTAAGCCCAATAACATCTGTCTGTGTAGATTCTACAATACTTGGTGAAATGGTTTCAGCGTAGTGCATGGTGCCGTACTTACCAGTCGATACGACCTCACCTGTCCCTCCGCTAAGGGCCTTTGATGCTAATCTTACGGGTTGAGTCGTGCCTACTGCTGTTTCTGATATGGTGGCTGCTAGGGAGAGTGCTGATATTGTTGTGGGCTCATCCTCTTGGTCACAATCCTGGGGAAAGTTCAAAACAGGGTACAACTTGCACGGATTAGTGTTAGCATTAATTACTTTGGTTACATTATCCTTAACTTCTACACATTTAACATGACCCTGAGTGCCATTCTCTGCAACCAATTTCTCTCCAGGTATGTATGGTGGTGGGGGAGCAGTGGCTATCAGTTTCCTGATAGGGTTAGATCCAGTGGCTTGCGCCAACCCCCTTTGTATTTCACCTTCCTGTTGCCACAATGTTAAATAATCATAATGTCTAATACACCTTTTTGAAGACTTAATCAGACAAACTCTTCTCCTTAAATTCTGTAACACTTCTGGGTTAAAACTACCTACCCGGGGAAACTTTTCCCCGTCATGCACAGTCATCCTTTCCCATTCATTGCACAACATTTCTGTGTGATGACCATATTTCTCACACATGATATACCTTGCCGACCCGATTGGTCGGTTTACCAAATCAACCTGAACCTGGGTTGATCGCCCCTTACCTGAACAACTGGCCCCCATCTCTGCAGGTGCTGCTTTCACTACCTCTGACTTCAAATCAGGGTCTCCGGCAACCCTTACAAAAACCAAGATGCTCGGGGTAAGGCTGCGGTGGGGGTTTTGCTCCGAAGTCCGCCCACTTAACTCCCGTCCACGCTGGCCAATACGGCGACCAAAGTTCCCAGAGGTTCCGTACCCAGCCTAGGGCACCTAAGTACGTCTACTTGCTCGGGCGTGTGGGAGTGTCTTACCCTCCCCAGCAAGTGTCAGTCGCTGGAATGTCCCTGAGTGATCAGGCTACTTCCCTTAAAATAAAAAAAAATTACACAAATCACGTTAACAATGTGCAAGTAGCGTTCTTTTGAATTCAAGACACGCTAATGCACACAATCACATGCGGTACAATCGTATCTGCACACAAGCAACTAATCTTATGTGCGGAACGATCAGTGGAATCGAAAATTTCTGCTGCAAATTCCTTCAGCCTTGAGCTTCTTTGGCCTATATGGGTCTCGCACCAACCCCTCTTCGGTTGTGCTCTCTACTTCTAGTCTGCTGTACCTGAACCTCTTGTTCTGTGACCTCCTGGTCCGTGACCTCCTGGTCTGTGACCTCCTGGTCTTTTATGTACAGCAGACTCTACTGCTCATTAATGTGTCGAGTCTAACAAGGGACGCCTCCCAAGCCACCCCACGATATCACTCTCGCTGGTGTATCTCTTTCTACTGGCCTATGGTTCCCACTTCCGTAATAAAAGAGAAATCTTATATATACACACACTCTTACCACATGTACACTTTAATTTTTATTTCTGCGCAGAAATCCTTTCATTCGGTATTAGCTTAACCCAGAAGAATTGCAACAGAGGAAGTCTTTTTCTTTTAACTTTTAAACTTTTGGATTTGAGATAGATTTGTGTTATTTTCGCGTTATTTCCTTATCGCTTACTAAACTATCGTGCGGTTTGTATCATGTGGGCGTATCCGTACGCTCCGTTGCGTGATACACGCTCCGTGCGTCGACCCTTGCTGCGTACGCCCTGCCCTTGTAAGGACACGTGTACACAGACCAAGTACGTCCACAGTTACACACTACACGTTTATCAATGTGAATGATCTTTAACTGTAATCATTCACTATACACCACCCAAATCTCCCTTGTATTCTTAGGCGAGACTGTGTGCGTGCCTTTTACAATTATTTCCTTAAATATTACTTTTAACTATTAATAACAACAAATGTCTCAACACGTTATCACTAATGTGTGGCAATCAGGAGAGTGAAAATACGGACAAATAATACTAACCAAGGAATACAGGTGTGTGTATTTATGCGTATGTTCGCAAAACAGAAACTAAACAGGTTTTAAAAAGACAATAACGTACTGTTCCTACCTTTCGGTTCTGGATTCCTTTAGCACTCCTTACTAAGCGAAGCAGACGCTTATCTGGTCAGCACTACGAGGAATATTACCTCCCGCCTTTTGCTGATCGATAATGTCTGCTGAAATTACCTAGTGCAGATATGTGAAGAGCGGGCGAGTCCCCAATTGACAATGCCTATTCTATACCTTGTATAAAACACGCTATAAGGTTAAAGAACACAGTACGCAATTGGCGTATGGAATACCGTAAGAGTACGCACGTAGCGTAACGAACGCTTAGCCGTGGATGAGACGCACAAGCGGCACGTTCGCTCACGGCTTAGTGCGTACAGGCAAGCACGCTATGGGCTGCCGACCAACGTAATGATACGCTATCAGCGTAGCGGACGCTCGGGACCACATGGAGATCACAAGCTGCGCTGACGCTCACAGTGTTAAACCTTTATAACTATACCATAAACAATGTACTTATACCGTAAACCCTTGTGCAGTGATAAGGTGTAAATGCAACACAGTGTAACCTTGTTAGTTTAAAAGCTGTATGAGCGTATGTGACGCTCAGAGAACCCCTTAGCAATATAATAAACAGTCAAATACCGGTCTATGGGTCTAACGCCTTTTAAGGAAATGAATGAACGTTCAATTGCAAAAGAATAATACAATACAAGTTATACACTACCAAGATAACATAAAATACCTAACCGGATAACTACACATAAAATACAATACAGATACAATTACATTTAAAGGGGGAAAGGAGAGAGAGAGAATGGCTTATAACATTAAATAAGAGACAATATGGTTGCAGAGAACTTACGCACCAGGGGAAACAATCGCAAGCGCCTTTTCTGGATATCCAGCTCCCGATTATCAGCAATGAGAACCGTTGAAGAGAGTAGAGAGCTGGCCCAGATCGGCTTGTCCTTTTATACACTACACACAATACAGTACAATGGCCCCTACATTCTTATTGTTCATTGGACACAGGAATTCGTCTTCGCATTATAACAAAAGGTCATAGGTTGGTTCATACAGGTGGGCTGTGACTATTTCAAACTGCTCAGGTGGGAGGGAAACTGGGTTTCCCGCCGCATGGGTAATAAAGTGCAAATATAGTAAATGTCCATAAACTTCTTATGTCCATAACTATACGCACGAGCGATTAATCCGCTTCAAACCAACACCGGAATATTGCTAATTATATTCTCTTCCGATGGATACTAAACACCACTGTGTAACCCCTGTCTGACCCTTCGTATCAAACAAAGAGGGATCTCTTTGTCTCTGAACATACTACATTAACTAAACTTTCAGATTCTATCAAAGGGGCCATAATCTACAAAATACATTATATGAATAAAATATGTTACGATTGAGTCGCCCGCTAGACGAACATAAACTCTACCGTAAATGCGCATACCGCGCGCCTGCGGGTGCACGCAACTGAGAGTATGCGCACGCACGGGAGGGCTCATGCACACGCAGCAGGCACTCGCATGAGGTGCATATATGGCAGTGTGTAGCGTGATATTTTTCTGACTTTGACAGGAGATACTGGTGGGGGAGACTGTGCAGAGATACCGGTGGACATGTTGATGCGACAGCCTGTTGATGAATCTGACAATGTTTTCCTTTTCTATTTGTTCTCTCTCTCTTTTTGTTCTTTCATGTTGTACGGATAGTATGTCACACCTCAGTTAGACAAATGGTAATGCAAGATTTATGCTCCTTACAGAAAGATCGCTGATTTGGAAAGAATATTGTATCACCGGAGTGTTCGTTTTGGGAAGACTGAGAGACAGCACCTTTGAGATGACAGCCGAGCAAGAAGAACAACAAGACTAGAGGACAAATTATCGTAACAAGTTTCTTTCCCCTTCAATTATTTTCTGTACCCCCATTACAACTTTCCCTTTCTCCTCCTGTAAGATGGACTCGCCTCAAGAGACTGCAGTCCGTGTTTTCCTGTTGACCCTGTTGTTGACCAGAGCAGTCTGTTTCGGTGAGAGTACCAGTGAGGTCGAGAAAGGATCTGGAATGGGTTCTGATGATCAGGATGGAGTCGTAGAAATCCAAGAGCAACACAATCACCGAGCAAAGGCGAGTATCCGAAAACGATCTGGTAGCCATGACATTAATAGACATTGTGAAGGATTGTTAGCTGAAGAGAACTGCATCTGTAGGAATTGTGAAAATATAGTTGAGGACGGTTGCATCAACAAATGTCAGTCCAGTTTTAATATCAACATGGACCGGCATCCATTGAGTGACTATCACTCATTGGTGGGTAAAGTGTTAAATCAGACAGACTGTTGGGTGTGCTCACAAGTACCTCAAGGTCATAGAAAGTCAGGACTAGTGCCATATCCTTTAACGGTAGATGAGGTACTTGAGTTAAAGGGTGGGAGACCGGTGGACAAGAGATTTAATATTTCTAGTCCTCCTAGTTTGAAGCTCCACCAATACCATGTAGATAGGTCCCTAATATGTTTTAACATTTCCAATCCCCGAAAGCCGGGAAATTGGGAAGTGACATGGAACAACCGAACCATGACATTCTCACACAGAGCCGATAGAATGCCCATCGACTCACAGCTCATACGCCAAATAGCCAACAGTGGAAGATATTTCCAATATAGGTACACTCTAGGGAATAGGCCCATGCGAGTTGGAGAAGTATCACCAGGATACTGTGCGCATATCATACAACCTGATACGTGTACTAGTCAGATGAGAGAGTTAGGGATAGGAGTTTTCACCTGGAAGGTTTGTAATATGGTGGTGTCATATTCTGTCCCATATGTCCTCCCCGATGATGCATATTTCATATGTGGGAGGAAGGCGTATAGGTTCCTTGCCCCAAACTCAGAGGGATTGTGTTACGTTGGAAAAGTGTTGCCTGAAGTGAATTTATTACCCAACGATTGAGACAATGTTGTGATAAGATATGATTCCAAGGACCGTCTCTTTCACCCGTTTCTCCTTTGGTTTTCTCCAAGGTACCAAGAAATCCACCTGGAAGAAGAATTTGATGACCTTTTATACAGACCACTGATGAACTGTGTCACAGACACCTAATGAGCTTTTAGAGACTGTAATTCTTTTTATGGACACTTGAAGAAGCTTTGTTTGCCAATAAACCGCAAAGCTACAGTAAAGATACGACAATCCGGACAAGACATCAGACAAGACATCAACAAGACCCCAATCGGCGAACACATACATAATCATACGAATGCATTTATAACGCATGTTTCTTATCTTCATCTCTACTATCTTCAGGTAGTGACACACATAGTCGACAGGGAACATAGACACATATATCAGCACTCACATATTCTCCCCCTTTCATGTATCATCAACTAATGTGCACCCCATTTGTTGTAACCAAAAGCCGGAAAGAGCTCGGTAGAGTTTGACAGCCCATCCACAGACCCTTAATACGGGATAAGAAGGATTCAATGTATACTTCGCAATACCTCGAAGCTTGATTTAGAACACGTACGGCACGATGATACATGACCCCTCAGACATGGATTTCATACACACATGCTATCACTATCTCACTAGGTCATACATTTCCCACCTCCTCCTCTCCTCCCTACTCCCAATCATAATGAGGTATTTCATGATAACATATATTTTTCTGTTTGGATTATTTAGATAGTGGCAGTTATTGTTGACTGCCAAAGGCTGGACTGTCAAAGTCAAAAAATATCATGATTCACATGCCTTGTACTAACCCCATGCACATGCCCGCTGCACGTGCACCCAGTCTGCGGTGCGTGTGCATATCCGCAAATTGCGTAAGATCGCTCCGGTGATCACGCGCGTGTTATGCGCATTTACGGTAGAGTTTGTGAGCGTGTAGCGGGCGACTCGATCGTAGCATATTTAACCTATATAGTGTGTTTTATAGTGATTATTTCCCTTAACAATGTCAGGAAAAATGTTTAGTTTAAATGGTTTGTGGACATGGGGATTCCTCTTTGCATGATATGAAGGGTCAGACAAAGGTTGAAAGGTGGTGTTTAGTATCCAGATGTAGAGTATTTTAATAGTAACATTTCAGTGTTGGTTAGGAAGAGATTGTTCGCTGCTGCGTATAGTTATGCACAAAAGTATGTTTGGAGCATTAAATGTATTTGCTGATAATTACACATGCAGGGGGGAATCCAGAGGATACCTCCCACCTGGGCAGTTGGAGAAGGACACAGCCCACCTGTTTAAACCCACCTATGACCTTTACTATAATGTGGAGACACATTCCTGTGTCCAATGAACAATGAGATTGTAGGGACCATTGTATTGTGAATGTATGCTGTAAATATAAGGACCACCATTGCTGGGACACTCACTCACTCTCTGCAAGGTTTTCACACTGGAGGCTGGTTCCAGAAGCGCTTGCGAATCATTCCCACGTGTGTAAGTTCACTGTAGCCATTTCTTCCCTTTGTGTATGCCATTCATTCTCTCTTTGTGTACTTGTGTTTGCGATCGTTCGCTATTGTTTATATTTGTTTCATGTTATTCTGTTTAGATATTAATGTTAGGTTTGTAGTGTATAAGCTGTAACTGTTTTTCCCCTTTTACATACTAAAATCTTCTAAGAAGGTGTTGGAACCTTACCAAGTTTTGTGTATTTCACCATTTATTACTAAGGGTTTCTGAGCATCTCAATCGCTCAAACAGCTAGCTTAATAACAAGGTTAACCAGTGTTACATCATTGCAGTATCTCAGTACTAAGGTTTACAGTATAAGCATATTCTGTGTTTAAGGTTTAAAAGGTTATTGACTGTGTGTGCGCTCGCTGTGTGTATTCCGTACACCCAGCGCAGCGTGTGTATGTTACTTGCGTACCACGTGCGAGGTCTTTGTACGCAAATAGCGTATGAAGTGCGTAGCTTGTGCACGTGGTTTAGCGGCCATTACGGCTTCACGGTATTAGTAAATAGCTTATGTTAAAAGGTAAATATCTGACTCTATCAGAAGATTAGTGGTGATACTGCTGTTGGTGTTTGCCTTTTAAATAAAAGGAATAATTCCTACTCTACAATACCGGGTATTCCCAGGAAGTCTCCTCTCCAGGTACTGACCCAGCCCAACGCTGTTTGGCTTCCAAGATCGGACGAGATCGGGCATTGGCAGCGTGGTATGATAGTAGAGGAACTATATACCAATGAGAGTGCACCTATATAAGCACGGTAGAGAATATGGTTTGACAGAAGAAAGAGTATAATATGTGGATCTGCTTTCCCCGTTAGGCAAGGTGCAACGCCCACCACCGCCGTGGTGTCGTGTGCCCTGGATCGTGGATGAGAGTCCACGGAAAGATAGTAAGTCAGAAAAAGATTGTAAATAAATATTTTTTTATTTTTTTATTATTTTTATAAATTATTAGGGAGTCTTATAGGAGTGAAGAGCTCCAAGTTGATCTCAAGCGTCAGGCAGATTTATAAATCATATGTGAGTCAGACATATATTCTCCTATATGGAGACATCAAATATTATTGTAGCCAGAGATCATTCATAAATTAAGCACAGTTCCAAAACAAAGACTTGTGGATAAAATTAAGTGCAATTATTACACTGCTGATTATAGTCTGAAGATGAATTTCATATAAATCTAAAGACAAATGAGCTGAGAAGTAACAGTGGTATCCCTTAAATGAATAGACTGTGCTTTACACTGTTAATCAGGACAATATGTTATTTGTGACTCGGACTGATCACTGACACTTATAGACTGTTTGTTGCACAAGAGAATAACTGATTGACCTGGATACAATAGCCACATGTAAATAAATGTGTATATAATGATCACAAGTGAATAAATGTGTATCAGGTGTGGGTGTACCCACAAAATATATGCGATATTCCGAGTTGTTCGCTCGCAAGCTGCTTTTAGCAGCTTTGTACACGCTAAGCCGCCGCCTACTGGGAGTGAATCTTAGCTTATCAAAATTGCAAACGAAAGATTAGCAAAATTGCGAATAGACACTTCTTAGCAGTTTCTGAGTAGCTCCACACTTACTCGGCATCTGCGATCAGTTCAGTGCTTGTCGTTCCTGGTTTGACGTCACAAACACACCCAGCGTTCGCCCAGACACTCCTCCGTTTCTCCAGCCACTCCCGCGTTTTTCCCAGAAACGGTAGCGTTTTTTCGCACACACCCATAAAACGGCCAGTTTCCGCCCAGAAACACCCACTTCCTGTCAATCACATTACGATCACCAGAACGAAGAAAAAACCTCGTAATGCCGTGAGTAAAATACCTAACTGCATAGCAAATTTACTTGGCGCAGTCGCACTGCGGGCATTGCGCATGCGCATTAGCGACTAATCGCTCCGTTGTGAGAAAAAAATACCGATCGAACAACTCGGAATGACCCCCATTGTCCTGATTAACAGTGTAGAGCACAGTCTATTCATTTAAGGGATACCACTGTTACTTCTCAGCTCATTTGTCTTTAGATTTATATGAAATTCATCTTCAGACTATAATCAGCAGTGTAATAATTGCACTTAATTTTATCCACAAGTCTTTGTTTTGGAACTGTGCTTAATTTATGAATGATCTCTGGCTACAATAATATTTGATGTCTCCATATAGGAGAATATATGTCTGACTCACATATGATTTATAAATCTGCCTGACGCTTGAGATCAACTTGGAGCTCTTCACTCCTATAAGACTCCCTAATAATTTATAAAAATAATAAAAAATAAAAAAATATTTATTTACAATCTTTTTCTGACTTACTATCTTTCCGTGGACTCTTATCCACGATCCAGGGCGCACGACACCATGGCGGTGGTGGGCGTTGCACCTTGCCTAACGGGGAAAGCAGATCCACATATTATACTCTTTCTTCTGTCAAACCATATTCTCTACCGTGCTTATATAGGTGCACTCTCATTGGTATATAGTTCCTCTACTATCATACCACGCTGCCAATGCCCGATCTCGTCCGATCTTGGAAGCCAAACAGCGTTGGGCTGGGTCAGTACCTGGAGAGGAGACTTCCTGGGAATACCCGGTATTGTAGAGTAGGAATTATTCCTTTTATTTAAAAGGCAAACACCAACAGCAGTATCACCACTAATCTTCTTTCCCTCTTTGGTTCTGTTATACAATAGTTCAGCGTCAGGCTTTGACAACTTTAACAGATATCCAAAATATGTGTGCAATCGGAGTAACTGGTGACCAGCCAAGTGTATAACATAGATCCAATTATAGGGGTTCTTTGAAGATACACCTATCACACACTTTGTTCCTTCCTTGGTCCCATTAATACAGAATCTCTGTACTGGTCAGGAGAAACGGCTGTTAGACAACCAAGTGTCTACAACCTTTCTAAATATAGACCAGAACATTTTAACATTTTTTCACAATCCTCTTTGTTTCATACTTTGGATCATATAATGGGTAACGATTTTAATTTTGAACAATAAACAGATGTTTTAAATATTTTCTTGATACATATTTGAAGAATTTTCTTCCTTGTATAAGAGTGCGCCCACACAAGAGCTTTCTTTTTCTCCCGTTGTTAGTACAGTGTATGTATACTCTGGATACAAAGTGTGCGGGGGCCCATGTGCACCGCACACCCTGCACCCATTATAAATATGTCTATATGTATGTGCCAACACAAGACAACCTATACAATGTGTGTTTCCTGCTGTGCACCTGTTGTCTACCTCCAGGACTGAATAGGATTCGGTTGAGTGCACTACCTGGTAGAACTTGTATAGTTTCAACCATAACATCAGGCCTCCCTTCTTGCTCACTGATTTATTCATTTACAGTGAGGTACAAGGTGACTAGAGGGTATGTGGATTACAAACTAAATAGCAGGGGGTAGAAGAGGTGCGTGCAGACTTTACAGGAGGCATCTGTTGTTCATGTTGATTAAGATGAGGCAAGAGGGTTAGTAGCAGATTATGGGGGTCATTCCGACCCGATTGCACGCTGCAGTTTTTTTGTAGCTGTGCGATCGGGTCTCAACAGCGCATGCGTGCGGACCGCAATGTGCAGGCGCGTCACTGCCCGGCGAAGGCCATCACCTGGCAGCGACGAAAAGAATAAAAAAAGCATTCACAGCGGCGAACGCAAGAAGATTGACAGGAAGAGGCCGGCTGGGGGTGTCCGGCCGAACGCAGGCATGCCCGGCCGTTTGCAGGGAGGGATCCTGACATCAACTCCAGGCTGGATCGTCACAGTGGCTGAGTAAGTCCTAAGCTGTGCAGAGACTGCACAAACTTTTGTTTGTGCAGCTCTCTGCACAAGCGATCGCACCCCTGCACAGCATTTACACCCTACCCTGTAGGCGGCAATTACCTGGTCGCAGCAGTGCAAAAATCCGCCTGCATGCGACCTGGTCGGAATGAGGGCCTAAAAGACATGCTGGATATAGGCTGAATAGAAGGGGGCATGTTGGGTACAAGCTGAGTAAAGAAAGGAGCATGTGGGAGGTACTAGCTGATTAGCAGGAATAATGATGGGTGCAAGTTGACTAGAAGGGAGAATGGTATATACAAGATGACCTTAGAAAGGATGTGGGGTACAAGCTCAATAGGGGGAATGTTGGGTACAAGCTGACTAGAAGTAATAACGTGGGTACTAGCTTACTAGGAGGGGGTATGAGAGTTACAAAAGGACGTTAGAGGTGGCATGTGATTCAACCCTGACCTCCCCCCATTTCTCACCGGGTTCAGCTGAAAATGTGCCCTGTGAGAGGGAAGAGCCAAGTCTCATTACCCTGAATGCACATCTCTAGCCAGGGTGGGAGCTATGAGTGGATCCTGTCTCTTACATGAAGGTAGGTAGGGCCGGACTGCCCATCTGGCATATGCCAGAAGGGCCGATGGGCAGGTGTGCTGGTCCGTTCCCAAAGGAAGTCTAGACGGCCACGCGCAGCGCAGCCTCTGGCTGCCTGGTTTAGCCGATCCCACCACCTGAAGCGTGTATCTCCATAGAAATTGAGACGTGCTGCGAGTCCATGCCATACTGACCCCCCCCCCCCCAACCGGTCATCTCCATGAGAATGGGGGCATGCTGCGAGTCCACGCCCTCTGGCTCGTGGCACGCCACCAACCTCCCCAATGTGCGCACATGCACAAATGCCCGGGCCAATTTGGAGCCCCAGTACATCCCTGAAGGCTGGTGACACACATTAGTTATGTTATAGGTGCATATGTGTTCTACACTTTTTGTGGGAAATCTAATGTTTACAGAGACATGCATAATGTAAGTATCCCCTCAATGTATTTCCCGGTTTCCGATCACGGTAGCGATGACATTATCCACTCTAGCCTATAAGCTACATAATACATGTGACAGCACATGTGCTGTAGATCTGCAGCATACAGTAAAGCGTTTGCTGATGCACTCACAAGAGGTAGCCGACACTCCACCTACTGTAATGCTTGCCCTGGTGCCCTCCTCGCTCACTGAAGCCCAAACATATAGCATGACAGACGGCACTCACTCTAAAGTGACGGGAGATTGTGGGCCGATATTCGATTGTCTCATTATCGTACCCATATCAGTCGGGTTTAGATGCGTAAAGCTGCAAAACCCCACTAAACGAATAGGTGCGACACAAAAAGTCTTGTTTGGGCACCCAAATGGGTCACTTTGTGCATTTTGTCTCACCACCCCGGGGGTAGCGAGAGGAAATTAAATTCTTGCACCCATCGGTGGCAACATTTGAATAACATCTGTATCTCGCCCATAATGCATTAGTCCCGCACTGTGTGTTGTAACTTTTCACAACATTAGGACGCTGCAGCCACCCATTTTGTGTCATCTCCTCTGGGCGTGACCTGTTCCACCCAGGGTGAGTGTACATAGTGCGCCCAACATGGCTGCTCCACCTGGCACCTTTCATGGGTAGAATATAGAACCCTTAGAGGTCATTACCCAAAATGTCTGCACTAACCCAGCATTATGCTGATTGTGCGCTCCAGGTTAGGTATACAAAATTATTTTGGTATATTATTAAATTAGCAATAATGCCTGTGTACAATTTAGATTCATGTATAGCGACTTCAAATCCCGCAGGAGACAAGCGCTATATAACAAGCATCCAGTGTTGCCAACTCTGAAATGAAAAACAAGCAACCGATGACTGAAAAATAAGTCCAAAACAAGCCCAAACCAATCCTAAAGAGCCCAAAAAAAGCCTAACTTAAGTTTTGTGTTTTTTTTTTAAATATAAAAACAAACATTATTGTTTGTCTTATTAAAATACATATAATTATACAATCTGCCTTTAAGGTCTTTACAATGATATTTATCAGCACAAAACTGGCTTTTAAAGAATACTGGAATTTTTATAAATATTATAGTTAAGTTGTGAATTTAAGATACTATACTTTCATGTTTCCTCTAAAGAAAAATCTCAAGTGAAAATTGCCAACTGTATACTAAATACTGTATCTGTGGTCATTTGTATTCACTGTGAAATATTTATTCTATGGAAACATAAAACAAACTATCTTACAACATCCAACTTTGTACTTCTATTAAATAAATAAAGAGGGCAAATCAAGGTAACAAAAACAAAAGTACTTTATTATTAAAACATTGTAGGTAACATTTTTGTATTATTAAGACAATTCAAAATAATAAATGCATATATAAATATTAAATAGTAACTCAATTCAATAACAAATAACAAAGGAATTGCTGAGAGGTAAAGTGCATTGCAGATGGCGCACTGTGCAAAGTAAAGTGCACTGCAGATGGCACAATGTGAGGTACAGTGCATGGCACACTGTGTGAAGTAAAGTGCATTGCAGGTGGCACACTGAGGTAAAGAGCATGGCACACTGTGTGAAGTAAAGTGCATGGCACACTGTGTGAAGTAAAGTGCATTGCAGATGGTACACTGAAGTAAAGTGCATGGCACACTGTGTGAAGTAAAGTGCATGGCACACTGTGTGAAGTAAAGTCCATTGCAGATGGTACACTGTGTGAAGTAAAGTGCATGGCACACTGTGTGAAGTAAAATGCATTGCAGATGGCACACTGTGTGAAGTAAAGTGCATTGCAGATGGCACACTGTGTGAAGTAAAGTGCATTGCAGATGGCACACTGTGTGAGGTAAAGTGCATGGCACATGTCAAAGTATAAAAATATTGTAATGCATACAGCACGTACTAACCACACACACATGCCCGCTGCGCGTGCACTTGTTCCGCCGTGCGTGCACATATCCGCAATTTGCGTATGATCGCTCCCGCAGACCTGCGCGTGGTATGGGTATTTACGGCGGAGTTTGTGAGCGCATAGAGGGTTATCAGAACATTACATATTTAACCCAAATAGTGCACATTGTACACATAGCCCCCCTGCACCACATCAGCAAGTATCAACAGTTTAAATGATTCCAGGACTAAGGGATTCGCCTTTGCATGATAGGAAGGGACAGACTGAGGTTATAAGGTGATGTCTAGTATCCAGCTGTAGGGTATTTTAAGGGTAACATTCCGGTGTTGGTTAGAGGAAGATCGCATGTTCCTGCGTATAGTTATGTGCAGAAGTAGAATATAGATATAAACTGTTTTTACTGTATATTATGTATGCGGCGGGAATCCAGAGGAGACCACCCACAAGAGTAGTTGGGAAAGACATCGCCCACCTTTTCAAATCAACCTATGACCTCTCCTGTAATGTAAAGATGTATCTCTGTGTCCAATGAACAAAGGGATTACAGTAACCATTGTATTGTTTATGGAAGTTGTGTATAAAAAGCCTGTTGCTGCCTGACCGGTCAGAAGACTCTGAACGCTATCTACCTGATGAGCGGAGGACTGGTCCAGGTTGCGCAAGCGATTATTCTCACGTATGTACATTGACTGTAGCCATTATTCTGTTGTAGATTTATCTTGTTAGCCTTGTAGTGTATAATTTGTATTGTTATCCCCTTTCAAATAATCCACTGTGGCGTTAGAACCCAGCGGTTAACTACAAATCGGTGTTGTGTCCTCATTTCCCTGCTAAGGTTTAAAGCGTATTACATTATTTAACTGTATAAGGTTTAAGAGTGTATTGATAAGGTGTGTACGCACTGCGGGTACTTTATACCGTCAGCGATGCGTAAGGTTTAAGGTATAACATCACTGCATTGCATTACTAATAAGGTTTAAAGTTTATCAAGAGTGTGTGCGCGCGCTGTGCGTACTTTGTACCCCCAGTGCGGGGTGTGTACGCTAAGTCCGTACAACGTACGGGACTCCTCACGCAAATAGCGTACAAAGTGCGTAGCGTGTGTATTAAGTCTAGCGTCCGCAGCGGCTCCATGGTAAAAGTGTGTTTAAAGGTATAGCTTTATGGTTTAAGATAATATCGACATCAATTGGGGGCATAGTCTGGTTTTTCCTCATACCCACAACCTAGTGTTATGAACCACAGGTAGTGGTTCATTCCTGCTTTCCGGTTATGTATCTTATAGTTCTCTTGCAGGCCAGGATTTCCCGTTGCTCTGGTTTAAGAAGACTCTTGTTTGCTGCCGGTGGTGAGTCAGTGTAATTGCAGCTTGTTCCCATGTGTTCAGCCTCACCTGTCTGTTAATTGCACCTCTCAGTTGTGCAGCAGGGCAGCTGCACGACATAATTAATTAGGGCTCTCTGTTATATTCTGGCTCAGTGCAATACACAGACGCGGTGATAGTTCTTGAGTTCTGAGCAAGTTCCTGAGTGTCGGTTCCTGAGTGTCGGTTCCTGAGTGTCGGTTCCTGTGTCTGATCCCATGTCCTGCCGTGAAGCGTTCCTGTCCAGAAGTCCTGTGGCTTTGTCTGTGCTTGGTCGGGTATCTGGCTTCTTGGTGTCCACCGGTCTGTCGTTTGGGATTCTGCCTGTCCTCCGGTTCTGAGAGCCTGTTTCGGCTACATTGGGGGTTCCTGTCCGTTTGCCAGTATTTGTACCGGTTCCGTGAGTAGCGGCTTTGCCGCATCCGTCGGCCTAGGCCGCTGTATTCCTTGGTTATATCTGTTACTGGTGTTTTGCAGAGGGTTCTGCATATGCTGTCACCGCCGGTACACAACAGTATAGTGTCGGTGTGTGGACAGCATTTCCTTTGTTGTTCTTTTCCTTTGGCGGCGTGCCGCACATGTATTTAGTTTTAGGGTTGTTAGTAGCCCCTAGCCTTCTGTTTGCTTTAGTTAGAGGTCCCCTTGTTATTATCCTGTCTCGGTTCACGCCTTGTCTCACTCTAAGACCTGGGGGCATCGGCGTTGGGCAGGCCTAATCCGCCCTTCAAACGTGGCTGCCGTGGGCCCAAGAAACCATAGTCACGCAGGCGTGAACTGACCACACGGGTGAAACAATGGAGGTAGGCTGCTAGGGGCTATTTCCATACCTCACCTTATTTCAGCGTCACGTTCTGGTGCTCTGGACTCACTACGCAACATCTCTCTTGTTCTGAGCACCAGGAACGTAACACCTAGCAGGTGAAAGCAGGCTTTATCTATCAGCAAAGGGCGGACAGGTATCCTACGTAAGCCTTTTCCTGGCCGTAGAATACACTGGTAAACCCTATCTCAATTGCTGATAAGATGGCGTCTGCTCTGCATGGTTTGTAGGGATGCTGGTGGGATCCGTAAGGTAAATACGCAAAGCTATTTTAAAAGTCTGTGAATGTCTGTTTGGCGCCAAATGCGCACACAACACACGCATACACCTGTACTTTGTACTTTGTATACCTGCTCGCATTGTTGCCATAAGTATTGATTATTAGATTCATTTTGACCTGTACTGAGAAATTTGTTGCTATTTAGTTAAGACATAGACTAGATATTAAGGAAGTAAAAACGTAAAACACAAATACAGTCTGGCCTAGTTAAACAGGTTTATACAGAAAGATACTGTGTTGTGTTAAGTAAACGATTATAGGTAATATCGCTTACATTTATAGAAGTGTGGGATTTGTACTATTGCGAACGTACGGTCTTTGTACACGTGTCTCGGACAAAGTACGGGACTGCGTACGCAACGTAAAGACATACGCACGGTCGCGTGTTTACGCAACGTACGTAAGGGTACGGCCGCTAAGTACAAATTACACAATAGCATTGCTTAGTTTAGGCGCGGGACGGTAGCCACGCGACAATAGCACAAATTGCTCAGTTTCCAAGATTTAGTTGAAACAATACCTTTTTTTACTGTATTACCTCTGGTACTAAGGCTGTTTATCTGAATGAAAGTTAATTTTCTGTACAGAAAAACCAAAGTGTATTTGAGTGAACGAGCGTGAGTAAGCAAACATAATAAAGGTTTTGTGGACCCAGTGAATTCGGGATCCCGTAGAGGTGGTAAACCAGGTGAGTGGAGACTTGGTGGCGTGAGAATTAGCTGGCTCACGTTATTATAAATTGAAGTACAAAGGAGCAAGGTAGCAGATACCGCAGGCCAGAAGGTCAGCGAAGGTTTAGAGTACCGCAGACCAAAGGTCAGCGAAGTTTTTGTTTAGATACCGCAGCCCAGGGGGTTAGCGAAGATACCCATATAGGCCTTTTGATTGATACGCTCCGGCTGAGGTTTCGCAGCCTGAAAAATCGATTCCATTGATCGTACGGCGGATAAGTAACAGTTACCTATACGCTGTACCGCGCGTTCGTGGCTGCAATACTTAGCGCAACGTGATACCCTTTTTACGAGCTTTGCGTAAAATCGCGGGATCATTAGCACTGGATATAGCATACGCAAGCGTGATTTGTGTAAAAAAAAAAAAATATTTTAAGGGAGTTTCGCTGGTCACTCAGGAAATCTCCAACAACCAATATTTACTGGAAAGGGTAAGTCACTCCCATATACTTCCAGTAAATAGAGGTTACATAGGGGCCCTAGGTTGGGTACGTACCTTCGCTGACGACAGTGTCTGGTAGTATTGGCCAACGTGGGCGGTGAGTGGGTGAAAGCACTCGTAGAACTTTCACCGTTGCCTTATATTGAGTATTTTGTTTTTTTGTAGGATTAGCCGGGACGGCAATACCTGCAAAATATGGGGGCCAGTTGCTCAAGTAAGGGACGTTCAATCAGGGTTCAGGTTGACCTTCCGCGGCCCAAAGGGTCAGCGAGGTTCATAATGTGTGAGAAGCATGGACCACACGCAGAAATTTTGTGCAATGAATGGGAACGTATGACTGCGGAAGATAGGGAACCATTCCCTAAGGTAGGCAGTTTTTAACCAGAGGTATTGCAGAATTTAAGGGTTAGGATATGTCTGATAAAATCCCAAAAGCAAAGGGTCAGACACACAAACTGTTTAAATTTATGGCAGCAAAAGGGCGATATGCAGAGGGAACTAGCTCACGCAGCAGGTTCCAAACCTAGCAGGAAAATGATGGCAACCGCACCACCACCACCGTATATTGTAGGGGAGAAAGTGGCTACAGACAATGGCATACTGGTATCTGATAAGAGTATAGTTGATAAATGTACTAATGCTAACCCGTGCAAGTTGTATCACATTTTAAACTTCCCTCGGGACTGCGAGCAAGAAGATGAGCCCAGCACGATATCGGCACTCTCTCTAGCAGCAACCATACAGAACACTCAGGTGGGCGCGGCCCAACCAGTAAGATCAGTTGTAAGGCCCCCTAGCGGAGGGATAAGTGAGGTCGTGTCCACAGGTAAGTACGGAACCGTACATTATGCAGAGACAATAGCACCTCAGATTGTAGAGTCAACTCAAAATGATGTAATTGAACTAAATCCTGTCAGGGTGATCGCAGTCCCCAATGGGAAGACTGACGCTCAGGGAATCACTCCCGTCAGGAACATTGCTATGCATTGTCCTTGGTCCCGGACAGAATTGAGGACAATTATGTCTGAATTTCCCGATCCCAGAAAGGATCTAGTCGCATGCCAGAGGTTTATTAAAGAATTAGGTAATGCAACCGAACCCACAAACAAAGATTGGCGAACAGTGCTACGGGCATGTTTACCCTCCAATATTGACCCCGCGAAATTCATTACTGATTGTAAATTAGACGTAGAAGTACCACTCACTGATGAGTACACTCAGGAGAACGTATGACAGATCAACCTGCAATTAGGAGTATATTTCCCTACTGTTGTCAAATGGAATAAAATCTTTTCCATAAGACAAAAGGAAGGTGAAACAGCATCTGAATATTTCCACCGAGCACTGCAGGAAATGGCTAGATACACTGGGGTCGAGGACATTAAGGAAAATGTACATCACAGGGAGGTAGCTGTGTCAGTATTAATGGACGGATTAAAAGAAACATTGAGAACAAGGGTACAAACCACTCAACCTAACTGGAGAGGTATCTCGGTGGCTGCATTAAGAGAGTCCGCTATCGAGCACGATCGAAACATCATTAAGCACAGGGAGTCACAGGGGGATAAGCTGATGACAGTAAGTATAAAAGCCCTTACAACGAAGCCGCATCAGCCAAAACCCCAGACCCCTGATGGTAAGTTACGTGTAGTGGTATGCTATAACTGTAAGAAGGAAGGACTTTATGCACGGAATTGTAGGTTTAAGGATACACATAAGGTATATCGACCCCCTAGACCAGGTTATGAACCACATTATGATACACGTAATTGGGATCAGGGATCACATAGGAGGAATTATGAGCCACACGCAGGGGAAACAAGGAGGTATCCACCTAGGAGGGACTGGCAGGCCTCCGAAAATTCTCAGTTACCCCCCTCACATATTGTAGCTGCCAGCGCGCTGCGGAAGGGTCACAATATACAATAGGGGTTAGGCCACACCTGTAGTCTGCAGCCAGTAAAGTTGATTGCTAGCCTTGGTAGTGAACCCAGGTCACAGTTGATGTAGCTGGTAGATCACTACCTTTTCTTGTAGATACAGGGGCGGCCAGGTCAGTGTTAAATTCAATGGTAGGTATGAAAACCACGGGTAAAACAATTTCAGCAAGTAGACCAGCGGAGATTACGATAGGGCCTTTGCAGACCAAGCATTCCTTTTTGCTGGCTGCATCGGCTCCGACTAATCTACTTGGGAGAGATTTATTGTGTAAAATGAGGTGTGTCATATATTGTACTCCTGAGGGTGTCTTCTTGGATATACCCGAGAATCACGTTCAGGAAGTGCAGGATATGTTAGACACCCCACAAAGGTTAATGTCACACTCTGCTGTTATAGACAGGTGTCCATCCAAGGTAGAGGCAATGATCTCCCAGATACCGGAATCCCTCTGGACCAAAGATGGACAAGACACTGGATTGATGGCGAATGTAGCTCCTGTAGTAGTACAAGTAGAAGATGGTAGGATAGCTCCAAAAATCCCACAGTATCCTCTGAAGCCAGAGGTGGAATTAGGAGTGTACCCAGTCATAGAGCGCTTGCTACAACAGGGCATCCTAGTTAGGACGTCCAGCACTGCCAATAGTCCCATCTTCCCTGTGAAAAAGAGTGGGGGGAGGGGTTACAGACTAGTGCAGGATCTAAGGGGGATAAACAAAATAGTTGAGAGCCAATTCCCTGTAGTGCCAAATCCAGCTGTCATTCTCATGCAAATTCCCCCTACTGCAAAATTTTTCACTGTCATTGACCTCTGTTCTGCTTTCTTTTCGGTCCCTCTGCACCCTGACAGCCAATACCTGTTTGCATTTACATACAGGGGAGTACAGTATACCTGGACTCGCCTACCCCAAGGTTTCATTGACAGCCCAAGTATTTTCTCCCAGGCTTTGCATGACTGTTTACAATCCTTTCAACCTGAGAGTGGATCAGTATTAATACAGTATGTAGATGACTTACTGCTGTGTTCTGATTCACTCGAATCGTCCTTGAAATACACGAAACAGCTTCTGTTTCACCTTTCTAATACGGGACACAAGGTTTCAAAGGATAAGTTGCAGTTGTGCCAGACCAAGGTAAAATATTTGGGACATTGCTTGACACAAGGACTTAGACACCTCACCGCTGATAGAATACAGGCGATTCGCGACATGACTCTGCCACAAACCCAGCAACAGATCCGCACTTTTCTTGGAATGTGTTACTGCCGAAACTGGATCCCAGGGTTCTCCATACTAGCTTTACCTTTGGAAGAAATGATCTCCTCGAACGAACCAGATCGGATCTCTCACACAGATGAGTCCGAACTGGCATTTGAGAGACTTAAACAGTGCCTATCACAGGCACCTGCATTAGGCATGCCAGATTATGGGAAACCCTTTGAATTGTATGGTACGGAAAGTGCTGGGTGTGCGGCAGGTGTCCTAACCCAGAGACATGGTGATGCCAGCAGGCCGGTGCTTACTACAGTGCACAGTTGGACACCGTAGCGCGGTCTCTCCCCACATGCTTGCGAAGTGTTGCAGCGATAGCCTTGCTAGTGAGTAAAAGCGAAGACATAGTGTTAGGACACAACCTGACCATCCATACACCTCATGCAGTGTCAGCCTTACTGAACTCTGCCCAAACCAGACATGTCTCATCTGCACGGTTTACAAGGTGGGAATTAGCACTAATGGCCCCTGTAAACATCACCATAAAGAGATGCAGCGCACTAAATCCTGCAACTTATCTGCCAGGTGTGCCTGGACAGGCACAAAGGGTGGAGGATGAGAATGATGGTGAAGGAGGATTTAGTACAGACACTGACACACATGATTGTATGGAATATCTGAACCAGACTTTCACTGCAAGACCCGACATTAGTGACAACCCACTGGAAGGCGTAGATTTTACTTTTTACACTGACGGTAGTTGCCACAGACAGATGGACTCGGGAGACCTGTGTACTGGATACGCAGTCGTAGATGACAGAGGTATCATAGAAGCTGAGCCCCTGGGCCCACCGCACTCTGCACAAGTTGCTGAGCTGGTCGCCCTAACCAGAGCGTGTGAATTGGCCAAGGGAAAGTCAGCAAATATATATACAGATTCTAGGTATGCCTTTGGAGTAGTGCATGATTTTGGGGCCCTATGGCGCCTCAGAAATTTCATGACGGCAGCTGGCACACCTGTAGCGCATGCATCCCATATAAAAAGGCTTCTAACAGCGATAC
Organism: Pseudophryne corroboree; assembly: GCF_028390025.1. Classification (NCBI taxonomy): domain Eukaryota; kingdom Metazoa; phylum Chordata; class Amphibia; order Anura; family Myobatrachidae; genus Pseudophryne; species Pseudophryne corroboree. The sequence goes on from NC_086445.1 coordinate 262,588,648, forward strand.
AAGAACCAGACAGAGTGGCTGTTATCAAGTGCAAAGCCCACACTTACAGTCAAGACCCAGTGTCACTTGGTAACAGCCGGGCAGACGAAGCTGCTAAATCAGCAGCCAGCACCCCCATACAAACAGATATCACATCACTGATGATATTCAACACCGTCAACACACAAAAATTAAGTGAAATGCAAAATTTGTGTTCTCCACAGGAAAAGGCAGTCTGGAGGTCAAAGGGGTATGGCCAGGAGTCCTCAGGACTCTGGACAGATGGACAGGGTAAGCCAGTGGCCCCCAGAGCATATCTTCCAAGCTTAGCTGAGGCGGCACACGGTCTGACTCATCTGGGTAAAGAGGGTATGTGTAAGCTGGTGAGAGCCTACTGGTGTGCGCCAGGATTCTCTTCTCATGCGGGTAAGAGAGAAATGACATGTCTTATTTGCTTGAGGAAGAATATTGGAAAGTCAATACCAACAGAACCATCCCATATCCCGCCGACAGACGGCCCTTTTCAGGTAATACAGATTGATTTCATACAGTTACCACCCTGTAGGAATTTAAAATATGTGTTAGTCTGTATTGATGTGTTTTCCAATTGGGTAGAAGCGTTCCCTGCTGCCACAAATACTACTACGTTTACTGCAAAGAAAATTGTGCAGGAATTTGTGTGCAGATATGGTATCCCTAGAATAATTGAAAGTGATAGGGGTACCCATTTTACAGGTGAAGTCTTTCAGGTTATGTGTAAACTGATGGGAATTAATAGCGAGCTGCATACTCCGTACCGCCCACAGGCGAGTGCGAAGGTGGAGAGAGTAAACAGCACTATTAAGAACAAGTTGAGCAAAGTTATGGCTGAAACTGGATTGTTGTGGCCAGAAGCTTTGCCACTAGTATTGTACAGCATCAGAACCACTCCCAGGTCCCCACTTAACCTATCACCCTTTGAGATTCTTTTTGGTCGACAACCCCATGTAATGATTGACCCCCAGGATGATTTGAAATGCAATAACGAAGTGACTGTAAAATATTTGGTTAAGATGAGCCAGCAGCTGAGGAATCAAAACAGAAATCTAAAGCTGGTGATTCCTGACTTACCGAACAGTAATTGTCATGACATTGAACCTGGGGATTATGTAATGATTCGAAATTTTCTACGCTCAGGTTGCCTCATTGATAGGTGGGAAGGACCGTACCAAGTCTTACTAACCAGCACGACTGCATTAAAGGTTGCCGAAAGAGAGACTTGGGTCCACTCGTCCCACTGTAAGAAGGTCGCTGACCCAGAGAGAACCCGTGACAAAGAGCAGAGTGTAGAAAACATCGTATCACTGGAGTGTCTGTTCCGGGAAGGCTGAGAGGCAGGACTATTGTCACGGCACCTGAGCGCGGAGAAAAACAAGATCAGGGGCGGTTGTCGCACCAGTTTTCTTTTTTCCCTTTTTATTATTTTCTCCATCTCCCACTACCCTCCTTTCCTCCCCCTTCTTGTTTCCTTTCTCTTCCCTTAACAAGATGGACTTACCCCAAGAGACTGCGTTCCGGGTTTTCCTGTTAACCCTGTTGTTGACCAGAACAGTCTGTTTCAGTGAGAGTACCAGAGAGGTCGAGAAAGGATCTGGAATGGGTTCTGATGGCGAGGACGGATTTGTAGAATTCCAAGAGCAACACATCAATCGAGCAAAGGCGAGTATCAGAAAACGATCTGGTAGTCAGGGAACTAGTCAGGGAACTAGGAGGCACTGTGAAGGGTTATTGGCTGAGGAAAACTGCACTTGTAAAAATTGTGAGAACATAGTTGAAGATGGGTGCATCCAGAGATGTCAGTCCAGCCTTAATATCAACGTGGACCGTCATCCATTGAGTGATTACCACTCACTAGTGGGTAAGGTCTTAAACCAGACAGAATGCTGGGTGTGCTCACAAGTACCTCAAGGCCAGAGCAAGTCAGGATTAGTACCGTACCCTTTAGCAATAGATGAGGTACTTGAATTACGGGGTGGGAGACCGGTGGACAAGAAATTTAATATTTCTAGGCCCCCTAGTTTGAAGCTCCACCGGTACCAAGTAGATAGATCCTTGGTATGTTTCAACATTTCCAATTCCCGAAAAACCAGGAAATTGGGAGGTGACATGGAATAATCAAACCATGGCATTATCGCACAGAGCTAATAGGATACCCGTAGACTCTGAACTTATACGCCAAATAGCCAACAGTGGAAGGTATTTTCGGTATAGGTATACTCAAGGAAGCAAGACCATGCGGGTTGGAGAAGTATCACCAGGGTACTGTGCTCACATCATACAGCCTGATACTTGAACTGAACAGATGAGAGAACTAGGGATTGGGTTTTTCACTTGGAAAGTATGTAATATGGTGATGTCATATTCTGTCCCATATGTTCTCCCCGATGATGCTTATTTCATATGTGGGAGGAAGGCGTATAAGTGGCTTGTCCCAAACTCAGAGGGATTGTGTTACATTGGAAGAGTGTTGCCAGAGGTCATGACCATAACCCATGATAAGATGAAAGACGTTCACCGCAGTGCTCAGGCTCCTTATACTCATACTCATTATGAACACATCGTTAAGAGACACCTCATAGATAGGCCAGAGCACGTAGCCTCTGATTTGATCCACGAATCCACCGGGATTCAATTCCCTCTCGCATTAGACATCACCCGTACTGCCAGAGGAATTATAAATTATAGGTATATCCATGCGCTAGCGAACCTGATAGATAATATCACTGAGATGTATGACGACACCTTCAGGTATACGGGTAGGGAGTTGCAAGCTTACGAAACGGAACTGATCCAGCATAGGATGGTCCTCAATTATATCACAGCCGTGACGGGTGGGTACTGTGTCACTTTGGCAACTCAATATGGTGTGAAGTGCTGCACGTATATTACAAACAGCACTGATGACCCAACCGAGATCATCGATCAAAAGATGGAAGATATCTTGCAGTTGAAGTGGGAGTTCAGAAGGAGACACAACCTTACCCTGACTGCTGTGAGTAATGAACTGACCGGCTGGGTCTCATGGTTGAACCCACGCAATTGGTTCTCAGGTTTAGGAGAATGGGCTCAAAATGTTATTATGAGTGTAGGAAAGTTGCTCCTTTGTATCCTGGGAGTCGTCATAATTATTGGCTTGATATTTAGGTGTGTTCGAATTTTAACGCGGCGCAAGCACGGCACACAATTGATGAGTTTAAGGAGCGGGGGCATTGTTACAGCAGCAGATTTAATTTATGACCCATCCATAGAGACAATGTTATGATAAGGATTGCAAATGAATTCCATGGCCCGTTTCTTTCACCCGTTTTTCCTTTGTCTCCCCCTTTGCCCAGAATACATAAATCCGGAAAAGACATCAACTACACCCAAGAATGATTACGAAAATGATGTGTCTTATCTTCATCTCTACAACCTTCAGTTAGTGACACACATAGTCGACAGGTGATATCCACATATATTAGCACTCACATATGTTCCCCCTCCATGTATCATCAACTAAATGTGCACCCCATTTGATGGAACAAGAAGCCAAAAAAAGCTTGGTAGTGTTTGTTGGCCCACTTACAGACCCTTAATACGGGATAAGAAGGATTTAATGTATACTTCGCAATACCTCGAAGCTTATTTAGAACATATACGGCACGATGATACATGCCCCTCAGACATGAATTCATACATACATGCTTTTACTATCCCACTAGGTCATACATTTCCCACCTACACCTCTCCTCCTACCATCCAATCATCTGTAGATATTGTATTGTATATTTTTCTGTTTAGTGTTTAGATATTGGCAGTTATTGTTGACTGCCAAAGTCGAAAAATATTCTAATACACACAGCACGTACTAACCACACACACAAGCCCGCTGCGCGTGCACTTGTTCCGCCCTGAGTGCACATATCCGCAATTTGCGTATGATCGCTCCCGCGGACCTGCGCGTGGTATGGGTATTTACGGCGGAGTTTGTGAGCGCATAGAGGGTTATCAGAACATTACATATTTAACCCAAATAGTGCACATTGTACACATAGCCCCCCTGCACCACATCAGCAAGTATCAACAGTTTAAAAGATTCCAGGACTAAGGGATTCGCATTTGCATGATAGGAAGGGACAGACTGAGGTTATAAGGTGATGTCTAGTATCCAGCTGTAGGGTATTTTAAGGGTAACATTCCGGTGTTGGTTAGAGGAAGATCGCATGTTCCTGCGTATAGTTATGTGCAGAAGTAGAATATAGATATAAACTGTATTTACTGTATATTATGTATGCGGCGGGAATCCAGAGGAGACCACCCACAAGAGCAGTTGGGAAAGACATCGCCCACCTTTTCAAATCAACCTATGACCTCTCCTGTAATGTAAAGATGTATCTCTGTGTCCAATGAACAAAGGGATTACAGTAACCATTGTATTGTTTATGGAAGTTGTGTATAAAAAGCCTGTTGCTGCCTGACCGGTCAGAAGACTCTGAACGCTATCTACCTGATAAGCGGAGGACTGGTCCAGGTTGCGCAAGCGATTATTCTCACGTATGTACATTGACTGTAGCCATTATTCTGTTGTAGATTTATCTTGTTAGCCTTGTAGTGTATAATTTGTATTGTTATCCCCTTTCAAATAATCCACTGTGGCGTTAGAACTCAGCGGTTAACTACAAATCGGTGTTGTGTCCTCATTTCCCTGCTAAGGTTTAAAGCGTATTACATTATTTAACTGTATAAGGTTTAAGAGTGTATTGATAAGGTGTGTACGCACTGCGGGTACTTTATACCGTCAGCGCTGCGTAAGGTTTAAGGTATAACATCACTGCATTGCATTACTAATAAGGTTTAAAGTGTATCAAGAGTGTGTGCGCGCGCTGTGCGTACTTTGTACCCCCAGCGCGGGGTGTGTACGCTAAGTCCGTACAACGTACCGACTCTGTACGCAAATAGCGTACAAAGTGCGTAGCGTGTGTATTAAGTCTAGCGGCCGCAGCGGCTCCATGGTAAAAATAAGATTTTACTTACCGGTAAATATATTTCTCATAGTCCGTAGTGGATGCTGGGGACTCCGTAAGGACCATGGGGAATAGACGGGCTCCGCAGGAGACAGGGCACTTTAAGAAAGAATTTGGAAACTGGTGTGCTCTGGCTCCTCCCTCTATGTCCCTCCTCCAGACCTCAGTTAGAGAAACTGTGCCCGGAAGAGCTGATAGTACAAGGAAAGGATTTTGGAATCCAGGGCAAGACTCATACCAGTCACACCAATCACACCGTATAACTTGTGATAAACTTACCCAGTTAACAGTATGAACAACAACGGAGCATCAGATCAACCCTGATGCAACCAAACATAACCCTTATTTAAGCAATAACTACATACAAGTATTGCAGAAGAAGTCCGCACTTGGGACGGGCACCCAGCATCCACTACGAACTACGAGAAATAGATTTACCGGTAAGTAAAATCTTATTTTCTCTAACGTCCTAGTGGATGCTGGGGACTCCGTAAGGACCATGGGGATTATACCAAAGCTCCCAAACGGGCAGGAGAGTGCGGATGACTCTGCAGCACCGAATGAGCAAACACAAGGTCCTCCTCAGCCAGGGTATTAAACTTGTAAAACTTTGCAAAAGTGTTCGAACCTGACCAAGTAGCCGCTCGGCAAAGCTGTAATGCCGAGACCCCTCAGGCAGCCGCCCAAGAAGAGCCCACCTTCCTTGTAGAGTTGGCTTTAACTGATTTTGGAAGCGGCAATCCAGCCGCAGAATGAGCCTGCTGAATCGTGTTACAGATCCAGCGAGCAATAGTTTGCTTTGAAGCAGGAGCACCCAGCTTGTTGGGTGCATACAGGATAAACAGCGACTCAGTTTTCCTGACTCTAGCCATTCTGGCTACATAAACCTTCAAAGCCCTGACCACATCTAATAACTCGGAATCCTCCAAGTCACGAGTAGCCACAGGCACCACAATAGGTTGGTTCATATGAAAGGATGACACCACTTTTGGCAGAAATTGTGGACGGGTCCGCAATTCTGCCCTGTCCATATGAAAAACCAGATAGGGGCTTTTATGTGACAAAGCCGCTAATTCTGACACACGCCTAGCTGAAGCCAAGGCTAATAGCATGACCACCTTCCACGTGAGAAATTTTAACTCCACGGTTTTGAGTGGCTCAAACCAGTGTGACTTCAGGAAACTCAACACCACGTTAAGATCCCAAGGTGCCACTGGAGGCACAAAAGGAGGCTGAATATGCAGCACTTCTTTTACAAACGTCTGGACTTCAGGAAGAGAAGCCAGTTCTTTTTGAAAGAAAATGGATAGGGCCGAAATCTGGACCTTACTGGAACCCAATTTTAGGCCCAAAGTCACTCCCGACTGTAGGAAGTGAAGGAACCGGCCCAGCTGGAATTCCTCCGTAGGGGCATTCCTGGCCTCACACCAAGCAACATATTTTCACCATATACGGTGATAATGTTTAGCCGTCACATCCTTCCTAGCCTTTATCAGCGTAGGAATAACCTCATCCGGAATGCCTTTTTCTGCTAGGATCCGGCGTTCAACCGCCATGCCGTCAAACGCAGCCGCGGTAAGTCTTGGAACAGACAGGGCCCCTGTTGCAACAGGTCCAGTCTTAGAGGCAGAGGCCATGGGTCCTCTGTGAGCATTTCTTGCAGCTCTGGATACCAAGTCCTTCTTGGCCAATCCGGAACAATGAGTATTGTTCTCACTCCTCTTTTTCTTATGATTCTCAGCACCTTGGGTATGAGAGGAAGAGGAGGAAATACATAAACCGACTGGAACACCCACGGTGTCACTAGTGCGTCTACAGCTTTCGCCTGAGGGTCTCTTGACCTGGCGCAATACCTCTGTAGCTTTTTTTGAGGCGGGATGCCATCATGTCCACCTGTGGCAGTTCCCACCGACTTGCAATCTGCGCGAAGACTTCTTGATGAAGTCCCCACTCTCCCGGGTGGAGGTCGTGCCTGCTGAGGAAGTCTGCTTCCCAGTTGTCCACTCCCGGAATGAACACTGCTGACAGTGCTCTTACATGATTCTCCGCCCAACGAAGAATTCTGGTGGCTTCCGCCATCGCCACCCTGCTCCTTGTGCCGCCTTGGCGGGTTTACATGAGCCACTGCGGTGATGTTGTCTGACTGAATCAGCACCGATTGGTCACGAAGCAGGGTCTCCGCTTGACTTAGGGCGTTGTATATGGCCCTTAGTTCCAGGATATTGATGTGAAGGCAAGTCTCCTGACTTGACCACAGACCTTGGAAATTTCTTCCCTGTGTGACTGCCCCCCACCCTCGGAGGCTTGCATCCGTGGTCACCAGGACCCAGTCCTGAATGCCGAATCTGCGGCCCTCGAGAAGGTGAGCACTCTGCAGCCACCACAGAAGAGACACCCTGGCCCTGGGGGATAGGGTGATCAGCCGATGCATCTGTAGATGTGATCCGGACCACTTGTCCAACAGATCCTATTGAAAGGTCCTCGCATGGAACCTGCCAAAGGGAATGGCCTCGTATGATGCCACCATCTTTCCCAGGACTCGCGTGCAGTGATGCACCGACACCTGTTTTAGTTTTAAGAGGTCTCTGACCAGTGTCATGAGTTCCTGAGCCTTCTCCGTCGGGAGAAAAACCTTCTTCTGCTCTGTGTCCAGAATCATGCCCAGGAAGGGCAGACGCGTCGTAGGAATCAGCTGCGACTTTGGAATATTTAGAATCCAGCCGTACTGTTGTAACACTTCCCGAGAGCGTGCTACGCTGATCAGCAACTGCTCTCTGGACCTCGCCTTTATGAGGAGATCGTCCAAGTATGGGATAATTGTGACCCCTTGCTTTCGCAGGAGCACCATCATTTCCGCCATTACCTTGGTAAAAATTCTCAGTGCCGTGGAGAGACCAAACGGCAACGTCTGGAATTGGTAATGACAATCCTGTACCACAAATCTGAGGTACGCCTGATGAGGTGGATAAATGGGGACATGAAGGTATGCATTCTTTATGTCCAGAGACACCATAAAATCCCCCCCTTCCGGCCTTGCGATGACCGCTCTGAGCGATTCCATCTTGAACTTGAACCTTTTCAGGTATATGTTCAGGGATTTTAAATTCAATATGGGTCTGACCGAACCGTCCGGTTTCGGAACCACAAACATGGTCGAATAATAACCCTTTCCTTGTTGAAGGAGGGGAACATTGACCACCACCTGCTGAAGATACAATTTGTGAATTGCAGCTAACACAATTTCCCTCTCTAAGGGGGAAGCTGGCAGGGCCGATCTGAGGTATCGTGAGGGGGCATCTCTTCGAATTCCAGCTTGTATCCCTGAGACACAATCTCTATTACCCAGGGATCCACCTGGGAGTGAACCCACTTGTGGCTGAAATTTCGGAGACGCGCCCCCACCGGGCCTAGCTCCGCCTGTGGAGCCCCAGCGTCATGCGGTGGATTTAGTAGAAGCCAGGGAGGACTTCTGTTCCTGGGAACTAGCTGTGTTGTGCAGCTTCTTTCCTCTACCCTTGCCTCTGGCAAGAAAGGACGCACCTCGGACTTTCTTGCCTTTTTGTGAACGAAAGGACTGCATTTGGTAATACGGTGCTTTCTTAGGTTGTGAGGGAACATATGGCAAAAAATTTGACTTTCCAGCAGTAGCTGTGGAGACCAGGTCCGAGAGACCCTCCCCAAACAATTCCTCACCCTTGTAAGGTAAAACCTCCATGTGCCTTTTTGAGTCGGCATTGCCTGTCCATTGCCGAGTCCACAGGACCCTTCTGGTAGAAATCGACATTGCATTTATTCTAGAGCCCAGTAGGCTAATGTCTCTTTGAGCATCTCTCATATATAGGACAGCATCTTTTATATGCCCCAGGGTCATTAAATAAGAATTTACTCACCGGTAATTCTATTTCTCGTAGTCCGTAGTGGATGCTGGGAACTCCGTAAGGACCATGGGGAATAGCGGGCTCCGAAGGAGGCTGGGCACTCTAGAAAGATCTTAGACTACCTGGTGTGCACTGGCTCCTCCCACTATGACCCTCCTCCAAGCCTCAGTTAGGTACTGTGCCCGGACGAGCGTACACAATAAGGAAGGATTTTGAATCCCGGGTAAGACTCATACCAGCCACACCAATCACACCGTACAACTCGTGATATGAAACACAGTTAACAGTATGAAACAATAGAGCCTCTCAACGGATGGCTCAACAATAACCCGATTTAGTTAACAATAACTATGTACAAGTATTGCAGATAAACCGCACTTGGGATGGGCGCCCAGCATCCACTACGGACTACGAGAAATAGAATTACCGGTGAGTAAATTCTTATTTTCTCTGACGTCCTAGTGGATGCTGGGAACTCCGTAAGGACCATGGGGATTATACCAAAGCTCCCAAACGGGCGGGAGAGTGCGGATGACTCTGCAGCACCGAATGAGAGAACTCCAGGTCCTCCTCAGCCAGGGTATCAAATTTGTAGAATTTTGCAAACGTGTTTGCCCCTGACCAAGTAGCTGCTCGGCAAAGTTGTAAAGCCGAGACCCCTCGGGCAGCCGCCCAAGATGAGCCCACCTTCCTTGTGGAATGGGCATTGACAGATTTTGGCTGTGGCAGGCCTGCCACAGTATGTGCAAGCTGAATTGTACTACAAATCCAACGAGCAATAGTCTGCTTAGAAGCAGGAGCACCCAGCTTGTTAGGTGCATATAGGATAAACAGCGAGTCAGATTTTCTGACTCTAGCCGTTCTGGAAACATATATTTTCAGTGCCCTGACAACGTCTAGCAACTTGGAGTCCTCCAAGTCCCTAGTAGCCGCAGGCACCACAATAGGCTGGTTCAGGTGAAACGCTGACACCACCTTTGGGAGAAACTGGGGACGAGTCCTCAATTCTGCCCTATCCATATGGAAAATCAAATAAGGGCTTTTACAAGACAAAGCCGCCAATTTTGATACTCGCCTGGCAGAAGCCAAGGCCAATAACATAACCACCTTCCACGTGAGATATTTCAGATCCACGGTTTTTAGTGGTTCAAACCAATGTGATTTTAAGAAACTCAACACCACGTTGAGATCCCAAGGTGCCACAGGAGGCACAAACGGGGGCTGACTATGCAGCACTCCTTTTATAAATGTCTGAACTTCAGGTACTGAAGCTAGTTCTTTTTGAAAGAAAATCGACAGAGCCGAGATCTGTACCTTAATGGAACCCAATTTAAGGCCCATAGTCACTCCTGCTTGCAGGAAATGCAGAAATCGACCTAGTTGAAATTCCTCTGTTGGGGCCCTTTCGGCCTCACACCATGCAACATATTTTCGCCATATGCGGTGATAATAAGTTGCTGTAACCTCTTTCCTGGCTTTAGTAAGCGTAGGAATGACTTCCTCCGGAATGCCCTTTTCCTTCAGGATCCGGCGTTCAACCGCCATGCCGTCAAACGCAGCCGCGGTAAGTCTTGGAACAGACAGGGCCCCTGCTGCCGCAGGTCCTGTCTGAGTGGCAGAGGCCATGGGTCCTCTGATATAAATTCTTGAAGTTCTGGGTACCAAGCTCTTCTTGGCCATCCACGAGTATCGTTCTTACTCCTCGCCTTCTTATTATTCTCAGTACCTTTGGTATGAGAGGCAGAGGGGAGAACACATAAACCGACTGGTACACCCACGGTGTTACCAGAGCGTCCATAGCTATCGCCTGAGGGTCCCTTGACCCGGTGCAATATCTTTTATAGCTTTTTGTTGAGGCGGGGCGCCATCATGTCCACCTGTGGCCTTTCCCAATGGTGTACAATCCTATTGGAAGACTTCTGGAGGAAGTCCCCATTCTCCCGGGTGGAGGTCGTGTCTGTTGAGAAGATCTGCTTCCCAGTTGTCCACTCCGGGAATGAACACTGCTGACAGTGCTAACACATGATTTTCCGCCTATCGGAGAATCCTTGTGGCTTCTGCCATCGCCATCCTGCTTCTTGTGCCGCCCTGTTGGTTTACATGGGCGACTGCCGTGATGTTGTCTGATTGGATCAGTACCGGCTGGTTTTGAAGCAGAGGCCTTGCCGGCCTCAGGGCATTGTAAATGGCCCTCAGGTCCAGAATATTTATGTGTAGGGAAATAACCTGACTTGACCAAAGTCCCTGGAAATTTCTTCCCTGTGTGACTGCCTCCCAGCCTCAAAGGCTGGAATCCATGGTCACTAGGACCTAGTCCTGTATGCCGAACCTGCGGCCCTCTTGAAGATGGGCACTCTGCAGCCACCACAGTAGAGATACCCTGGTCCTTGGAGACAGGGTTATCAGCCTATGCATCGGAAGATGCGATCCGGACCACTTGTCCAACAGGTCCCTCTGAAAAGTTCTTGTATGGAACCTGCCTAATGGGATTGCTTCGTAGGAAGCTACCATTTTTCCCAGGACTCGCGTGCAATGATGCACCGCTACCTATTTTGGCTTCAGGAGGTCTCTGACTAGAGATGACAACTCCTTGGCTTTCTCCTCCGGGAGAAACACTATTTCTGGTTTATGTCCAGAACCATCCCCAGGAACAGTAGACGTGTCATAGGAACCAGCTGTGACTTTGGACTGTTTAGAATCCAACCATGCTGTTGTAGCACTTTCCAAAATAGTGCTACCCCGACTACCAACTGCTCCTTGGACCTCGCCCTTATAACGAGATTGTCCAAGTACGGGATAATTACAACTCCCTTTTTTCGAAGGAGTATCAACATTTCGGCCATTACCTTGATAAAACACCCTCGGTGCCATGTACAGTCCAAACGGCAGTGTCTGGACTTGGTAATGGTAATCCTGTACCACAAATCTGAGGTACTCCTGGCGAGGATGGTAAATGGGGACATGCAGGTAAGCATCCTTGATGTCCCAGGATACCATGTAATCCCCCTCGTCCAGGCTTGCAATAACTGCCCTGAGCGATTCCATCTTGAACTTGAATTTTTTTATGTATGTGTTCAAGGATTTTAAATATAAAATGGGTCACACCGAACCATGCGGTTTCGGTACCCCAACCCGTGTGGAATAGTAACCCCGTCCTTGTTGAAGTAGGGGCACCTTGAGTATTACCTGCTGGGAATACCGCTTATTAATTGCCTCTAGCACAGCCTTCCTGCCTGAGGGAGTTGTCAGCAAGGCATATTTTAGGAAACGGCTGGGGGGAGACATCTCGAATTCCAGCTTGTACCCCTGAAATACTACTTGAAAGAAACAGGGATCCACCTGTGAGCGAGCCCACTAATTGCTGAAATTTTTGAGACGGCCCCCCACCGTACCTGGCTACACCTGTGGAGCACCCGCGTCATGGTGTGGACTCACAGGAGGCGGGGGAAGAATCTTGATTCTGGGAACAGGCTGACTGGTGCAGCTTTTTCCCTCTACCCTTGTCTCTGTACAGAAAGGAAGCGCCATTTGACCCGCTTGCTTTTCTGAAGCCGAAAGGACTGTACCTTTGTCTGTGAGGAAACCTGAGGTAAAATTATTTCTTCCCAGCAGTTGCTGTGGATACGAGGTCCCAGAGACCATATAATGCTCTCTATGCGCTTTTTAAGTCAGCATCACCTGTCCAGTGACAGGTCTCTAATACCCTCCTGACAGAATGGACATTACATTTATTTTGGATGCCAGCCGGCAAAATATCCCTCTGTGCATCCCCCATATATAAGACGACGTCTTTAATATGTTTTTATGTTTGCCAACTAGTATCCCTGTTTGACAGGGTCACCGACCACGCTGCAGCAGCACTATCTGCAGGTCTCAGTCTAGTACCTGAGTGTGTAAATACAGACTTCAGGATAGCCTCCTGTTTTTTATCAACAGGTACCTATTAAAGTGTCCGTATCCTAAGACGGCAGTGCCACCTTTTTTGACAAACGTGTGAGCGCCTTATCCACCCTAGGGGATATCTCCCAGCGTAACTTATCCACCTGGCGGGAAAGGGTACGCCATCAGTAACTTTTTATAAATTACCAGTTTCTTAACGGGGGAACCCACGCTTTTCACACACTTCATTTATTCATCTGATGGGGGAACAAAACACTGCCTGTTTTTTCTCCCCAAACCTAAAACCCATTTTTAGAGGTGCTTGGGTTAAAGTCAGAAATGTATAACACATTTTTTATTGCCGGGATCAAGTCACGGATGTTCCTAGTGGATTGTGTATATGTCTCCACCTTGTCGACACTGGAGTCAGACTCCGTGTCGACATCTGTGTCTGCCATCTGAGAGAGCGGGCGTTTTTGAGCCCCTGATGGCCTTTGAGACGCCTGGGCAGGCGCGGGCTGCGAAGCCGGCTGTCCCACAGCTGTTACGTCATCCACCCTTTTATGTAAGGAGTTGACACTGTCGGTTATACCTTTCACCTATCCATCCACTCTGGTGTCGGCCCCACAGGGGGCGACATCACATATATCGGCCTCTGTTCCGTCACCATATAAGCCTCCTCATTCAACATGTCGACACAGCCGTACCGACACACCGCAGACACACAGGGAATGCTCTAAACGAGGACAGGACCCACAAAAGCCCTTTGGGGGGACAGAGTGAGAGTATGCCAGCACACACCAGAGCGCTATATAATGCAGGGACTAACTGAGTTATGTCCCCTATAGCTGCTGTTTTTATATATATATTGTATACTGCGCCTAAATTTAGTGCCCCCCCTCTCTTTATTAACCCTTTGTAGACTGCAGGGGAGAGCTAGGGAGCTTCCTTCCAGCGGAGCTGTGAGGGAAAATGGCGCCAGTGTGCTGAGGAGATAGGCTCCGCCCCTTTTTCGCGGCCTATTCTCCCGTTTTTTATGGAATTCTGGCAGGGGTATTTACCTCATATATAGCCCCTGGGGCTATATATTGAGGTATTTTAGCCAGCCAAGGTGTTTTTATTGCTGCCTCAGGGCGCCCCCCCCAGCGCCCTGCACCCTCAGTGACCGGAGTGTGAAGTGTGTGAGAGGAGCAATGGCGCACAGCTGCAGTGCTGTGCGCTACCTTGGTGAAGACAGAGTCTTCATGCCGCCGATTTTCCGGACCATCTTCTTGCTTCTGGCTCTGTAAGGGGGACGGCGGCGCGGCTCCGGGACCGAACATCAAGGCTGGGCCTGCGGTCGATCCCTCTGGAGCTAATGGTGTCCAGTAGCCTAAGAAGCCCAATCCGGCTGCAAGCAGGCGAGTTCGCTTCTTCTCCCCTTAGTCCCTCGCTGCAGTGAGCCTGTTGCCAGCAGGTCTCACTGAAAATAAAAAAATCTAAGACTATTACTTTCTAAGAGCTCAGGAGAGCCCCTAGTGTGCATCCAACCTCGGCCGGGCACGAAATCTAACTGAGGCTTGGAGGAGGGTCATAGTGGGAGGAGCCAGTGCACACCAGGTAGTCTAAGATCTTTCTAGAGTGCCCAGCCTCCTTCGGAGCCCGCTATTCCCCATGGTCCTTACGGAGTTCCCAGCATCCACTAGGACGTCAGAGAAATATAGTATCCTTGTCTAAGGTATCCAGTTCCTCAGATAAGGTATCCGTCCATGCTGCTACAGCACTACACACCCAGGCCGACGCAATTGCCGGCCTTAGTAAGGTACCTGAATGTGTATAAATGGACTTCAGGGTACCCTTTTGCTTTCTATCCGCAGCATCTTTTAGGGTGGCCGTATCCTGTGACGGCAAGGCTACCCTCTTGGATAAGCGTGTTAGAGCTTTATCCACCCTAGGGAAAGATTCCCAGCGTAACCTGTCAGTTGGCGGGAAAGGATACGCCATAAGCATCCGTTTGGAAATCTGCAGTTTTTTATCTGGAGATTCCCAAGCCTTTTCACATAACTCATTTAGCTCATGTGAAGGGGAAAAGGTCACCTCCTGCCTTTTTTCCCCATACATATGAACCCTCTTGTCAGGGACTGGGGTTTCCTCTGTGATGTGCAACACCTTTTATGCAAGGAATTAACATTATCATTTAAAACCTTCCACATATCCATCCAATCAGGTGTCGGCGCCGACCCCCCATTCATTTGCTCCCGCTCTGCTTCTACATAGCCTTCCTCGTCAAACATGTCGACACAAGCGTACCGACACACCACACACATACAGGGGATGCTCTTTTTGAAGACAGTTCCCCCACAAGGCCCTTTGGAGAGACAGAGAGAGAGTATGCCAGCACACACCCCAGCGCTATATGTCCCAGGAATCACACAGTAACTTAGTGTTAACCCAGTAGCTGCTGTATATAAAGCTTTTGCGCCTAATTTATGTGCCCCCCCTCTCTTTTTACCCTCTTCTACCGTGTTTCTGCAGGGGAGAGCCTTGGGAGCTTCCTCTCACCGGAGCTGTGGAGAGAAAATGGCGCTGGTGAGTGCTGAGGAAGAAGCCCCGCCCCCTCAGCGGCGGGCTTCTGTCCCGCGTTTCTGTGTAAAATAATGGCGGGGGCTCATGCATATATACAGTGCCCAACTGTATATATGCTCACTTTTTGCCAAGAGGTTCCTAATTGCTACCCAGGGCGCCCCCCCCTGCGCCCTGCACCCTACAGTGACCGGAGTATGTGGGTTTAATGTGGGAGCAATGGCGCACAGCTGCAGTTCTGTGCGCTACCTCAGTTTGAAGACTGGAGTCTTTTGCCGCCGATTTTGAAGTCTTCTTGCTTCTGTCACCGGCTTCTGTCTTCCGGCTCTGCGAGGGGGACGGCGGCGCGGCTCCGGGATCGGACGACAAAGGGTGAGATCCTGTGTACGATCCCTCTGGAGCTAATGGTGTCCAGTAGCCTAAGAAGCAGGACCTATCTTCAGTGAGTAGGTCTGCTTCTCTCCCCTCAGTCCCACGCTGCAGAGAGTCTGTTGCCAGCAGATCTCTCTGAAAATAAAAAAACCTAACAAAATACTTTCTTATAGCAAGCTCAGGAGAGCTCACTAAGTAGCACCCAGCTCGTCCGGGCACAGATTCAAACTAAGGTCTGGAGGAGGGACATAGAGGGAGGAGCCAGAGCACACCAGTATCCAAATTCTTTCTTAAAGTGCCCTGTCTCCTGCGGAGCCCGTCTATTCCCCATGGTCCTTACGGAGT